>NW_026860528.1:0-265142 GCF_026571515.1 Ruditapes philippinarum | reverse complement strand
CTAACATTTTTTTGTCACAAAATGTCCGAAAAAGTGAATTTGAACAATATATCATACATATATAGTTCTTAATATTGTCATGATACCGAACCCTGTTATATCTGAATACACCGTCTTTCTGTAGGAAAGACAAGTATCAGCTTCAGATGTTCTTACGGATATAGAACATGCTACCAATCGAAACAAAATAGTATTGAATTGAAATAATTAATAATTAAAATAGGTAAGTTTTAACAAAGTGGTACTAAATGCTGAAACGCAAACAAAAAAAGGCAAAAGATAATTCCGGTATTTGAACAATGAGTACAAATGTATCATTTTTAGAAACTGTACCAAGATATTAATCACATCTTTTGACAAATATAACTTTAGATATTGCAAATTTATTTGCTGAAGACTGTGCTGGGAAGCGGCGTGGACGGTAGGTTCCAATCATGTCATCACAACTATCGTCCATGAACATGCTAAATCAAACCGAACCTGCAATATTAATCGTGATGATGTGTTAGGCTCTCTATTTTATAACCCATTTAAATGTGTTATGAAATGTTTGTCCGTCTCTTTGTTTCTTCACATGCCACACTGCTGTTTCAGAATGATTACAAGATAAAATATATATTTTCTGTTTTACTTCAGGGCCATCTGAAATGTTGACCAAAATCCTCCACATTCCAATTTGTACAAGAGAGAATTGGAATGACTTGAGTCTCTTTGAACAAATTGAAAGAGCTGTTCCAAGAACTAAAAAATATAGACTATTTGAGACTGATTTCATTCTTGAAAAGGCTAGGGCTTTTATTTTAACAGTTATAATAAGATGTTACTTTAATATCAGAAATCAAATAAATAAAAGGCAAGTTACTAAATAGACATTTTACATATTTTCTTAATTTTTCAAGTAAAACATTACAAAGTTCAGTTGAAACCTATTTGAACGTTATCTTTATTTACAATTTGCATCATATTCATTCCTGTTCTTGAAATAAACGCATCACTGTGTAATGAAATCGAATTTGTAAAATCTTTTGTACAATTTTGACATATATCAAATGTTGCACTGAACATGGCTTTTCTATATCGGTTGAACAAAAACAACATATCTCAAGTACAATAACCTTTTTTGACAGGAGGCAGATACAAAATGCCCCAAGTTCAACCAAGCTACGGTGTCCCAGGGAGCGACTCACTGTTTCTATAATCCAAAAGGTAAATAATCTTTATTCAAATGTGAATTCTATCTAAAATAATACATTTCTTTCTTAAATGTCGGGGTTAATTTTTGTTTGTCAGTTAAAGTTATATTTTATAAATATGTATAAATATTTTGCCGTCCGTCTAATAAAACCAAACAGTCTGCACTTTTATTAACGTTTTTATTGGTATGGTTGTAAATCTTATTAAATATTGTTTAGAAAATATAATTTTAGAAGGAAAATATAACGGCAAAAAAGTTTGAATACGAATTTTAACAAGCAAAATGAAAAATGTGTATGTGTTACGACACAGTCTTAGACTTTTAAAAAATCAATAGTTGTAAAAAGAAAATAGTATTTGCACATGTAATCAACTTTTCCCGATATCCTTTCGCGGTCATAAGGCTTCGTTTTACAAGAGTTTTCAACAAAACATCCGTCATATAATGCGGCAAAATACCTTTTAATGTGGACTTCTATTATTGATTTTCTGTTAATGTACGGATGACCCATAGGTGGAGTGTCACATGTAAATAGGAAATGTACTCTCTATTTCGCCACAATGGAGTTACTGATTAATAAGGTTATAAAGTACTTTTGGTCGTCTCGACGCAAAAATAAGAACGGGAGTCGCTATCAATTCCATTTTATTCAATAATTGTAGCTATGTCTGTTTTAATGAAATTGATAAAATGCAGCTTGGAATACAATAAGTATCTTATTAATTTAAACGTATAAATAATTGGCATTTATAAAAACTATATAAAATTCGTCGTGATCGATCAATTTCAACTATACAATTTTTGCAAGTGTTTATAAAAAGAAAAAGAAACATATCTTGGTTTAACAATGTTCAATGACAAATATTAAAAGTTAATTTTATCATGTATTCCGATCAATAGCTATTTAGTTGTGATTTAACATTTCTTGTATAGGTCCATTTTCGATTTTCTAGTCTCTGATTGGTCAATCTCTACACTCGATATAAAAATACATATTCCCACATGAGGATATGTTTTTGTTGCAATATATACATATAATATAAGAAACATGAATAAATGAATTACACTTTATCATATTTGGCGGTTTTGACACCATGTAAACTATTTCAATGATTCATGTTATGTCTTTTCACTAGTCTAGTAAGCATACATGACTAATTTTATGTCTGTTCACGAGGATTGTTAGCATACATTATTAGGAAGATGAACATTTAATTATGACACAGTGCATTTATTTTGATTGCCATTTAGATAAGAATGCATCTGTTTCCTATATGATTATTAAATATTATTAATTCGGCCCCCACGAAAAACTTTTTATTTTTTGTTTTTCATTACGAAGTAGAGTTGAACGTAATAGATATAGGTTCATTCAATACATTTTTCCATGATTCTTGAGCTTGGGTTGGATTTGTTCCCAATCTTTTTCCACTTTAAATGTTTCTGTTATCATAGTCTTACAAAATACCAAGTTAAAGGAAATTAATTGAACAGATTTAACTTAGCACGCATGTCTTTATGAAAACACCCAGAAACGTCCTTAATAAAAGGAAAGTTCAAATTCTAATTGTATATGTATTTTAAAATCAGACGTTCCCATATTATATCAGTAACATTCATAATATGGATCATTACTTTGGGTTAAAGTAATTCCTGTTTTAAAGACCGTTTTGATTTTCCTAATTTTAATATATTATTAATAGTTTTTGAGAAAATTATGAGACGCTAAGATTTTAAATGGCGGCTTCGTACAGAAATCAAAGTAGCATAATTATAAATATTGTTAAATTGCTGGAATATTTAAATGGATATACACACGTATAAATGTTATAAATATCATCTCATATCGCAATTCTGTGTACAAAAAAATCGTACATTTGAAACATATAAGTTTACAAGAAGTGAAGAAGAATGTTATTTAATTATTTTGAAAAACTGCTACTAGTATTATATGTCAGCATTACATAGAGAGAAACAATATAATTAAGAATTTTGCTAAGGTTAAATTAACATAGGTTCTACTGGTTTGAGACGCTAGTTTCCGAAACAGTTGTCGTTGATATCGCGAGTTGTTTGATTGCTATGATAGATCTTACATTTTTTGCATTTGGACTTCGGAAGTGACGATGAAGGCCATAAATGTTTCGCCCAAAACGACAAGTTGCTGTTACATATCTGTTAAACATGACTCATACCAATACTTTTTCGATTCTAACAGGACAAAATAAAGAAGGTCACTAACGCTATTTTTCAAGCGAATATTATTTACGCTGCCGATTTTACTATTTGATTGTTCTTGTCTGAATCCTACTGTCGCTGAAGTATAACACGTAAATAATATTAATTATTTAAAAAATCAACTTTCAACAGACTGGTTTGTATTTTTTCACATCAATGATTTATCCCGACCTCGATCAGGAGTTGCTTACTTCTATACAGGCTGGCTTTTATATCCCGACCAACAAATAGTCCAAGATTCTTTTAATATTAATTATATTAACTGATATGAATAAAATCGTCTGTGAGACCATTTTTAACCATTACATGAACTATTTACCATTATATGAAAAGAAAACATATTCAAGATTTCCGTACTAACAGTTTAAATGTTTTTTTCTTTTTTTTTAATTGTTAACAGTCCAAAGCATCGACTATGAAACTGCAACAGGTATGTATTCTTATACATTTTCTTTAAAGTATTTTAAGTAAAACATGAAATTAAATATTGTCATCCATATATAAAGCACTATTATTAAATGTTTAATATTAGTTAGTTCTCGTTTTGAAAAAAATTATTTTCAGAGTATTAAAAAGTTTACCTTTGCAGTTAACCTTTGCAATCATTTATTTAATCAAATTTGTATGTAAAGTGTTTTTGATAACCGACGTTTTAACAAAATAACATTAATCAGACATTCAAATTCAAAGAAATACAAAATGATGTACAAAATGATATACTGGAGAAATACTGTAACGGTAATTATAAACAAAAATAAAGAAACTAATAAGATCCAGAATTGAAATCATTTTTAAATTTAAATTTAAATTTTATTTGCCTAGCGTTTAATTTCAGAGTTGATTCTTAATCAACGTACCCTCTACAAACTGCATCAAGGTAAGACTTAATTTCATGTCTTGAAATCACACATGATATACATTTGCAGGATTTATTACACGTGTAACGGCCCTGATACGTACGTATTGCTGAACCTTTATCTATTTCCAATCTTTTTTCTAAGATAGTTACGAAATTATTAATTAATCAAAGGCAGTAAAATTACTCATGTACTTCTTCTAGACGTTTGTCATTTTATAGGTATATTAACTAAATATCAGATAGAAAACTGTATGCAAAGTGTTGTTTGATTTATTTCAGGTGATGATTTTGAATGGTATTCCATTGACTGTAAGCGTTCACTTGAGGTAGTTATGATTGACATCAAGTCTTCACATTTGGTGAGAATGTTTTATATATACTAAATATAGAACCAACTTCAAAATTCGTTTTACCCCTTTTATTGAAGATGAATTGATAAAAAATATATTGGGCAACTTCGTTAGTGCCGAATTCTCCATGACAAGTTTAATAACTCATAGAAATATAACTACAAATATATGTTTCAAGTCTGTAGTAATACATACCGTTTATAAATGCATACCATTTAAACAGTTATTTAAAACTTCATAAAAAAGTGCACAAATTGCATTAAACTAATACATAAATGCCGTAACAACGATGAAGAAAGCGAGTCCATGTCAAGCGACTTTACCGATGTCGAAGCACTTTCCTCAACAATCAATACGCTTCGAGTGATGTTATCCAAAAAATAATTGAAAATTGGTCTTGGAATATTACCCGGTCAGCTTTCTGTTGAATTAAATGGTTGCGGGCATCAGTCTTTTGTTTGACTAAACCTATTGTCCTAATAACCCTATTTTATCTGTTAAAAGTAGGGTAAATCGGGAATAAGGCACGAATAGGGAATATTACAAAATCAATTCTCATCTTGGGAGTGTCTGTAATGTGTGCTTGGAATGTGACATGGCGTCAAGCGATCTATTTTGATTGCTAGAAGAGTTCCAGTCGTTTCTGTTTATTCTCACAGAAGGGAAAGTATATAGTTGCCGCATTGTAAGTCTGTCCTTCATTCATTCCTTCCGTGCGTATTTTCACCCGTCCGTTATTCTGCCAGTCACGCTCTTGTCCGGCGAATAACTTATAGTACATTGAAGAAATATAATTTAAAGTGAATTGGTTCACAATTCACAATGTAATGTATGTTACAAATATTCAATGAATAATTACTTTGATAGTATTTTTATCACACATAGCAAGAAACCACAAAATAATTATACTGTGTTTTTGGCAAGTTTGAGATGCATGATCTGACATAATATATAACGTATATAGCAGATAATAAAATGTTCTAAAACAAAATATAATTATTTACCATGACTGTTAATATCAAATATTTTAGATTTTTATCTATATTTATTCATTTAAGCAATAACATGATATAAAAATATATTTGTATATATTTATCAATATTTGAAATACTTATGGACAATGTACAAAGAGTGACAAATTCATTTTAAACTTTATAAAGTGATAGAAACACTGAAAGAAAATACAGTGTTTAAGAAAAATAACTCTCTCTTGCTTAACTCTTTAGTAAGGTGAGTTTACGTCATTTTCTTTTGTTATTTATCATATAAACTAAAGAAGCTTAAAAAAGCGAGACATTATTTGATAAACGTGTTGTTACATGTATCTTGTCATTAAATAATATCTAACTGAAACTGCACATGGTTATAGAGACTAGTCAGATCAATTGCAGTATTAACAAATAACAATAACATTATTTTTAATTAAGCCCCCTTTATGATAATAAATATTCTAACCCATTGAGAAGCTAGAAAAAGTATTGAAAGAATGTAATAAACACATCACACAGTGATAGAGACCAGGGAGAGGTTGACTGTTGTCCAAGATTTTTATTGCCCCCTATGATATTTTATTAATTCTCTTTTAAGGTACTAGCACCCTAATGCATTACCTCCGCGTTGAAGAGTATTCAAATAGGCTAGAACTACTGTTAACTACATTGAAAATGAGGGCCATGGGTTCATGTCACATTTGGAAAGAAAAAAGTGTTTAATTTTGATTTTTTAATTTATATAGGTATTTATTGGCTAAATTATGCTAAATCTAGTAATAAATATGGTACCTTATATTTTCAGTGTAATATAATCAGAACTAGACGCTACAAGTATTTCATATTTTACAAGATCAACCAATATACTTTTTTAAAAATTTAGGGAAACTTTGAAAACAGGCATTCATTTGGGTAAATTTTAAGAATTTTTTTAATTAAGCTCCCTAAGTAGAAAAATGGTCAGACACGTGGTAAAAATGGGTGGGGTAGGGTAACATTTTTTTACAAGATTTCATAAATTTTAAGTAGAAACTATAATTTTGCTTATGTGGATTGTAAGCGGAATGGTACTATTTGTTTCTTACCAAAAATTGATGGGAAAACATTTTTCATTAGAAAGTTATTGCAGATTATTTAAAGGTTCCTTATTTCTAAAAAGGGCCCTCATAACATCCTAGCTTGAGTTCAGAAAAGTGGCCATAACTTGATTTCCGTACGGTTAACTTTGTTTAAATTTTGCATACAGGTGTACTTTAAGGTATACATCTGACCTATGATGTCAATTTTTTAGTTCCTTATAGTGCCCATTGGGGTCCTAATACCTTAAATTATAGTACTTGATAATGCTTGTTACACTTTTGGTTATAATTCATAGTCTGTATTAATTGGTCGATGCCTTTCAAGCGTGGTGGAAACCTACCTTGAATGGCCTTCCAACTAAAGCGACATTGGTCAACATCAAGCGCAATGTTGCTCAAAAACACATTTGATCACATATCATTCGTTTAAATACTAATGTCATTCATATTTTGAAAGTAGATACTTAAGGAAGTCCTCTTACTTTATGAAGTTATCGAACAATACAACACTAAGGTCGAGGTCCCCGATGCTAAAAATAGTTTTAATACGTTTGCGTGTTAAAAATATCCTTTAATAATAGACTGGTGTCTTACTTATTCAGTTGTCATACACTTGTTTGTCGTTTTCTTTCCGGCTAAATGGCGTATCTGCTGTGATAGCGAAGTCCAGTATGCTGTCGTCAAAGAACTTCCCTGTGTTTATCATACTTTGGAGACTAAGAAGAAATTAGTAAAACATTTCAGTTACCTTCACGTGTTGTTAATTTAAATGTTTTTTATAAATAAAAACAATATACGAGGCATGTACAGCGCGTGGTATGTTGAGTTTGTCTATATGAATATAATGAACGGAAAAAAACGACGAATGATGTCGAAAATATCACAAAATGTTAGCCTGTAAACAGCGTTTACTCACTCCTTCAACAGGTCGTAAGTTGTTTCTCTAATGCAAACCGATATCCCCAATATTTGTTTCCCTCTTGCTGATACTTTTTCTACTGTCTTGTTTATGGCCCTGCCACTTGTAAACAAGTGCTAGCAATACAGTACCTAGTATCTTCTCTGTATGGCGATTTCGTCAATAGAGACTTGCATAAAACTTGGTAATTGTTCGCTGCGCAAATCATATTTTTTGTTAACGTGTGAATTTGGTCAAATTAAATGACAACAGCAGACCGGACAACGTTCACGAGACATTTAGCTAACACAACATTAGATATAAAAAGGTATTGCCGTTCGAGGCATAAAAAGCACGTGCTCAGGGAATTTACACATTTATATTTATATGATATTTTTAACAATTATGTATCTTAACCTATGTTGAGGTTAGTGAATGGTAAATAATTAAATATATTTAAGGTAGCACACCCCTAATGGGCACAATAAGAACTAAAAATTGACAGCATATGACAGTTACTTGCCTTAAATGACACCTGTATGCAAAATTTAAACAAAGTTTACCGTGTGGTTTATGAGTTATAGACATTTTTTAACTAAAACTGCGCCATTAGAAGGTTTTTTTCAGAAATGAGAAAACTCTAAATAGTCTTTAATATCATCATTATGGAACATGTTTTCCTATTGCTCATTGTTAAGAAACAATTAAAGACATTCAGGTAACAAATTTAACGATCAAAATGATTGTTTCTAAACACAATATTTTAAATATGTATAAAATGTAACACCACCCCACCCACTTTAAACACTTGTTTGACAATTTGCCTATGTAAAAAGCCTCATTCAAAATATCCCTTTAGTTTACCAAAATGAGGGACAATTTTCAAAGTTTGCCTAGTTTTTTTTTTAAATGTATATTGGTGTGTCTTGCAAAATATAAAATACTTTTACCGTGTAGTTTTTTTTATTAAACTTTGAAAATATCTGGTATCATGTTTGCCATTAAATTTGGCATTTTCAGCAAATAAATAAATACCTACAATAATTATATAATTAAAATCAAACATTTTTTTCTTCCATAAGGGATCTGAGAGATACATAAAAAATGTTAAAAAGAAACAAAAAAGGAAAAAAGTTGCCCCTCCGGGGGCTTAAAACCAACGCCCCTTAGTTTCAATGCACTTGACATTCTAGCCTATTTAAATACTCTTCAAAGTGGAGATAATGCATTATAGGTGTTCTCCCGTAAGGACTTTTCTTCATATATATTGTGTGCAAACTGTGTATTTTTTCCTTTTTATAAAGACCATTTATGTGGTTTTGTTCTATAGAACCGTAAAACTTAGGTTTTAATAATAATAATAATAATAATAATAATAATAATAATAATAATAACAATAATTATAATAATAATAATTATTAATGATAATAATAATAAACAATTTGTAAAATAAATTAAAGATCAGCGTTTTGAAATTTCATAGTACCTTAATGAATTAAACATTTATTAGTCTGTTGATTGCATGACTTTTAATGTGCTGAAATGTTTTCTTTCAGGGAATTACCTATTTCAAGTGTTTTGTTAGCGATGTGCCTGGGACTCTAGAGGAATCTTCAACTTGTAACACAGAAACTACCACTCTTCCTGGAAAAGTATATCTAAGGTAATTTTGTCGCAAGCCTTATTGATGCTATAATAAAAGTACCATTGTGTGATACTTTTCCTTGTGTAATAAATCAAACTGTTCATATACTTGATGTAAGAAAATGGCAGATACTGAAACGGCATCACCTTCCATTAAAACCAGTACATCATTTATCAAAACCACAGAAAAATGTCTAAAGTTATATGAAGCGATTGTATCATAGATATGAGTCAACAAATTGTGATTTGTTCGCAAATCTTTGAATAAGATTTCGTAAGGTCTCTTGAAAAAGTTTTAAAACACGCTTTTTAACTTTGCTGTTCTGACTTGACAAGGTGTATTGCTCGCATATCTTTGAATTAGAGATCGTAAGGTCAATTTAAAAAAAAAATAAAATATGATTCTTATCTATTTTGTTCCAATTTGACCAGATTAAATATTCGTTTATCCTGGAATGAGAAATTGGAGATCTGTTTAAATACATGCATCTTTAAAATATGCTTCCAAACTTATTTTCATAGAATACTGCAAACGAAACATTTTTTAAATTGACCTATTAAATTGCAGGAGAACACGAGGTCGTATTTTTACATTTGTATTGAAGGCACACATAACTGGCGACATGTTATTTCAGGTGTTCATATCGAGTATAGAAGCACGTAAGTAAACCTTACTTCATTAAGCTAAAGAGAATAAACTCGGAAGAATATTTTGTGCTTATGATTTACCAATTATAACTTCTACATATTCGACGGAAATAAGTATTATAACCTGTAACCCAAAACATAGTAAAAACAATTCATAAAGTTGCTAACTTCCTGAGATTATTATTGAAACTATTTTCTAATTATTCATAAGTTTACATTTCAATATTATGATAATTATGGAAATGAATTAATTAAGGAAGTTTAGTTTTACGAATATCAGTTAAGTTTAGTTCGATTGTTTCGAGGCTATAACCGTATTGAAACAATTTGGAATCAGTTCCTTGAACCAACCAGAACTAAACAATGAGTTGAAAGTTTCTTGCTAACAGTAACAATGGCTTGCCACTTGCGATGTTTGACCCATGTGGACAGTATTTCTTAGATTTTGCCAGTCTTGTGTGTTAACCACTCGACAACGCCGCAAGGGAGTTATTTGCCACGTGTTTCAATTTTACAAAAATATTTTTTTAAGCCCAAAAACCGAAAAAACTTTTAACACATGCGGTCAGAAATGCATTGCCAGTCGGGTTTTTAAATTTCACTCGGCAACGCCCCCCAATAATTTATTTGGTTTTCAATTATGACTTTAATATTTGGCAATTTAAATCAAAAGACGAAAAAAACTCAAAGCAAAGTTTAATTTTCTGGAAAAAATAACACTAAAACTTTACCCGGGAATCTGAACTTCACATATTTCAATTACAATCAATACTCCATTCAACGATCTTTTATTAATTATACGGTAAAAATCATTAATTTTACCGGTTGCAAACCTTTCTACAATATTTTTGTTTTTAATTTTTGTTTAAATATGTATTTGTTTGTGTAAGACTCGTAAGACATTTACTAATGTTTTGTCGGTAGAAAATGGTGAGGCATGCTTTGAGAGTATTGAAATATACGACAAACAGGTACCAACAAGTCAGATCACTGTTTCCTCTGGAACCACAAAACAAATACTTACATATACAAACACTATTTTGACTGGTTGGATTCATAATGCTACAGACCCGACACCTTGGATTTTGGTTTGTATAATTCATGTCAAAGAAATATTCTCTCATATTAGCAAAAAAAAAAATGCATTGAGAAAAACTTTAAAATGGGGAGATATTATTTGTATGCATGTATTATAAACATGTTTTAACATTTTAAAAGTGGAAGCATTAATATATTATACTTCCTGCTGCTTAAACTGACTAGGAAAATATATTGTCTTATCTCCTGCCATGTATAATCAAATACTTATTGAATTTAATGATAAATTATGATTATAGTTATGTCAATATCTTATCTATGTGTCAGATATGTTATATACTCTTACTTTTAAGTATATGTATATAATAAAACAGTAATCCAGATTTTCTTGGCAACTTGTTATCTCTATTAAATAGTTATTCAACACAAAAAAAATGTAAGAATATATAATTGCGTATTGTTCAGATACCTTATTTGTAAATTCAAAACAATTCAGACACATGTCAACAATATTAGTACAAATAATATTAATCAATGTAGGTGGATTTAATTGCTCTAACAACAATAGAAGGAGTTGGTACTTACGTTTCCAAAGAATGTGACATGTGGGCTACTTTCCGGTTATATTTCGGCAACAATAAAGATAAACTACAGTTATACAAGGACATGGTATACTCGTTTGTGTAAACATATAAAAATATCATATATAACCATTTTTAAGCAATATATATCCCGATTCATTTAACTTTAGTGGAAAAATAAATTTATTAGAAAAATATTGTCACATGCCATAAGGAGGTAATTTACACAAGTAAACAACATTAATATATTTATTTCAGAAATTTAGAATATTCCCACCTGAAGACATGTGGAACATATATCAAGTATTTATTCTTCCAAGACCAATCCAAGGAAGATACTTAAAACTCAAACATTCACTTGATATGCCAACAAGCAAATCTAGATGCCTTAATTTCAAATTGTTCGGATGTAAACTGACACGTAAGTTGACAATGGATTGTAACAAAATTGGAAGAAATGCTTCACGTGTACACAATGTAAATCATGTTTATTTACCTTTGAAAATTTTAAGTGAAATCTTGACAATATGTTAAGTGTTATATTTTGTTAAATTACCAATATATTATTTATCAGTTTAGAAATATTTCATCCCTCATTTCACAGGAATAACTGACATCCATAGCGACCAACCATCTGAAATGCTGCCTCTTCTTGAACATGAACTGCTATCTGGAGATTCAACTGTTTTGAAAACAAATCTTACGAAATGTAATCGAACTTTGCAGTATTCAGACCATTTGTAGAGTTGCCCAGTTTTAAGGGCCCGCGAGACAGGACAACGGAATTTGTAATCACTACATGAATAGTCCGATTGGATTATGGAAAAGTATTAAGAAAAGCAAGGATAGGCATTGTTTTGCCAAACTTCAAAACATTGGTACGTTAACATTTCTTTATAATTTTTTTAACAATAGAGGTTATTGATTCATATGCTGTTAGGAGTATAGATTATTGTAAACTGCAGCTGTGACAATAATTAAACAGCATGTAGTATAAGTGTTATAATATTCAGAACTATATTATAGCTGCAGTGGTATTTAACAAAATTATGTATTATGTTCCATGATAACCGCCGTATGAACACATCTGTGGATGTTTCTAAATTCAAAATTTAACTATTTCATGTTTAAATGTTGAATTCTGCTTAAGCCGGTGCTAGGGGGCGTGGACGGTAAACTTGCACTTTCCAGTACCGTACCGTCCATGAACAGGCTCAATCAAACCGAGCCTGCAACATTTTCAATTTTGCCGTGTTGGGCTTTCTTTAGGGATTCTGTATTTATCTATTTTATGATCACATCCGTGTTATTTGTGCCGTTATGGCGGCTGTAAAAAGTCTCCCCGTACATTTAATCAATGATGTTATATTTTCGATCCTTGAAGATCGTTCAGCACGACATTATTGTTGTGCTTGTGGTATTTTAAGTTTCAACTTTTCGGCATTTTCTAGTTGGGTGGTTCCAATATTCCTACTTGAATAATGTTGAATCACCCTTAGGATATGTTGCCTGCTTTTTAAATTTGTCTTTTGACGTCTTAACTGTGATACACATGCTTCATAACCTCTGATCCCCTTTCAAAATTCCATTTTATCTAGTTCCGCCCATTGTCCGTATGAACCTATCTGTGGATGTTTCTAAATTCAAAATTTAACTATTTCATGTTTAAATGTTGAATTCTGCTTAAGTCGGTGCTAGGGGGCGTGGACGGTAACTTGCACTTTCCAGTACCGTCCATGAACAGGCTCAATCAAACCGAGCCTGCAACAATTTCAATTTTGCCGTGTTGGACTTTCTTTAGGGATTCTCTATTTATCTATTATATTATAGATCTTAGTTAATTATTTGAACATAAGCCTAATGAAGGTAAAAGCTGTAAACACAATTTAAATTTTCTAATGCTTCTTTGCTTTATTGATTGTAAGTAAAGTATAAATGTAATCTACATTTTACATAAAAATATGCTATTTATGAATTGATTTGAACGCACTGAAAGAAATTCCGAATTATCTAGTTGACAATGTAAGAATTTTAGTGATGTCGCGGCCAACTTTACTTTGGATTCTTAATGTCGGCTTCTTTTCAGAATAGGCTATAAAGAAACGTACTAAAAGTAATATCGTCAATAAAATTAATGGTCTGCTTGTTTTGCTAGACTTGTCTAAAAAACTTTTCTTCATTATAAAGTGACAATTCATGAGAAATCCTTTGAGCGTCCATTTAAGCTTTTATCCAGGTTATGTTTTTCTTATTTTAAACAGTACACACGATATCGTTCCCTAGAGCTAAACACAAAGATGGATCATTCTTTGGCCACATACAGTACGTAGATACAGACTCAATTATAACTTCCTTAAGTTACCCCTTTAGGACAATTGTGAACAGTGATCTACAATGGATTGTAAACTTCAAACCACATCAATTTGCCAAAATGGTTTTCACAAACGTCACTTTATCAGAGGTATACTTTTATTGTATGATAAAAGATGCATTTTATGATGCGTAATGCCCTTATCATTTCTTTATAAAATATCCGAACATAATATTCTATTTATCAAATTTCCCAAATTAGTAAAGTGAACAGTCAAAATTGTACTATAACGGTAAGATTTTAGGAAGTATTCAGGAGTCATAATTAAAAATGTTCTAATTATCTGGAAAATCTGATCCTTCTGAAGCATTAAAAACAGCAAAATTACATGCAAATTGCAGACTCGATTTAATTAAATCTGTACATGAGGGATAATGAAAAGGTGCATCATTTCATAAGAGAAAACCATTCACCGATTTCGTTTTCAAGTTTATCTGCTCCTGAATATGACTGTTGTTGTGTTTGTTTTATTTGCAAATTTCGAGGGAAGATACGAAAAGTAAATAAAATCCATTATTCTTATTTTCATTAGCTAACTTCATCTTTAATATTTGTAGTTAGTGAAGGACAATTTTTTCATGTTTTCTTATAGTTGTGACAATCATCGGAGAAAGATGGTTTCAAAAATGGTTTATGGTTTCAAAATAGTATATCTTTAAAGAATTTAAAGTAACTCTAATGAAATTGAAAAAAAAGTAACAGAAATTGTTAAGGGAATTAAATTTGATTTTTAATATCATACATAAATATACTGAAAACATGGAAAATGGAAAAATGAAAAAATGAGTTTTCAGACGTATCCTTACGTTACCTGCCTCTAAGATAACCCCAGTTGCAAATAAGTAAAAAAGCCAAATGCACATGCAGAAAAGGAGATCGGTGACCCCTTAGTTTTCTGCTTGAAATGTTTCTGTTATCATATTCTAACATCATGCCAAGTTTCAAGAAGATATGTTGAACATCTTTTATTCTGCACATATGTGTTTATCATTCTTCACGTCTGTTACGTCGATTTTCATTGGATATTTGTACAGTATTATGATATTAATTATAAAGGTTTTTGACAGATTAATTGGTCGTTTGTTGCAGAGCCGCTAAGCTAGTGTTTCATTGCAAACAACCGTTTTTATACGGCTACGTAACCCTAAATTATTTATACAAATTTATAATACAGCCAGCATCTTTTTTTAGAGAAAAGAAATATTCATTAACTGACAGCAACAGTGTATATAATTAGTTATAATGATTTAAACCCTATATGGCCCTATATAAACAGTTGTTTGAAAATATAACCAGAGCCACTAGGCGAGGGTTATTTTGAAAACAACCGTTTATATACGGTCATATAACCTGTCAGGAATATTTAAAACAAATTTATAATACAGCAAACCTCCTTTTTGAGAAAAAGGTGAGATTTCTTAGAAAATTGACAGCAGTCGTGTATATAAAACTATATAAACGTCACGATTATTCAATGAAAAGTGACGTTATAAACGTGCAGTATTATACAAATCTATATAAATGTTACGATTATCTAATGAAAAGCGACGGTACAAACGCACTGCAGTATTTATTTATTATGTTTGTATATATGATTATGTCATTTTAAACATCAAATAAACAGGTTTCTTGATGTCAAAGAAAGAAAAGGATTGTACTCTATTAAAAACTGCATAATATTTCAAGTTAAAGCATCACAATATACATAAATGTTATCGGGCCCACCGCACTACGTTGCAATCGAATCCACCGCCATCTGAGTTGTAATCAATGTTTGTCAATTCTTTAATGAAAAGGCAAAACATATTTCCAAAAGTTCTAAAATAAGGTTGTTTTGTGCAAGTATGATATACATGATGTGATACTGGTGTATTTAATGGTAGTTTTGTACACATTTATACGTGCTATTACCAAAATTTAGCAAAAGTATCACACTGTGAATTGCATTGTGCGCGAGTAATAAGTTGGAAGAGCATATATGTCGGCTCAAGTCTCGCTAGTTTTTTTTTCAGTAAAACGTCAAAACCGACAACAGCAAACGGTCATATTTTATCCACCAATTCGGCGACGAAAACTCCACCGCTGAATTCTGTTATTTCAGTTATTTACCCGCATGTCTATAGACTATTCCATTTTTCTCTTCCGTTTATGTAAACCTGTATCAAGTATTTGCAACTATTTAAGTCGCTTAAGAGCTTAAAATTAGTAACTGGAATTTATTTAAATGAACTGAATACTTTTCCATATTCAATCATCGTTGAATTTTTAAAATGAAATGTCAGGGTCTAATACAACCTATAAATCTTTTTATACCTTTCCAAGATTTATTTGTCCTTAAATAAAAGTAAAGCACAGGAAACGATTTTTGTGATGTTTGTGCTTAAATGTAAGTTCTACAAGTACGCAAATCCTACTACACTTGAAGATTTATGTTATCAGTAGTAGCCAAAATGTTTTTGGATATTGAGTGCCAAAATTACAGCAACCCCAAAGGAATAATAATTTAAGACTTAGTTGAAGAATTTCTCAAGGTCATGAGGATCTTATATTGCCTTTTATCATATACCATGATGGTTCTAATGATGTTACTGATCCTAGTTTAGAGGATATCGTCATGTGGATCTTATATCATATAGCACGATGGTACTAATGATGTTACTGATCCTAGTTTAGAGGATAACATAATTGCAGCTGATTATGATTTAATATCTAATGATCTCCATCAATCTTCTGCTGGCATAATTTTGTCTGCTACTAGTCCTTGTCTTTTAGATATTGGTACAACTGTCATCAGGTTTAAAATAAATTTATGAAATTCTAGAGTTATTTCTGTCATAAGAAAAAGTATTTTCTTAGATTTGGCCTTTCCCATCATGAGTATCAAGCCATTAAAGATGGAGGTTTACATCTTAATCTTGAAGATACTAGGCGCTTAAATCATTTTACTATGAATACTATTGCACACTTAAAGTGATAAGTGTTTGATGAAAGATGCATTTTGCCTAGAAATTGTAGTCTTTAAATGAGTAAAATTCATATACATTTGTAAATTGAAATCTTTCAGTTACATGCGAGCTAAATATCTATTATAAGTATTGTCAAATTCTCATGTTTCTTTTGAATTTTGATGATGTCAGTTTGTTTTTGGTTGGACCAGTTGGTTTCTCTGGAAAGCTTGATCTTGAATAGCCATTTTATTTTTTGCGGAGGTTATATTGAAACCTCTAAGTGGGGTTGTTCTTTTGTAGTGTTTATAATGTTGAATGATGTTGACCTTTATAACTTTTTCATTAGTGGCTTTTAGTTAATGGTTAACGTAGGCCGCCTACAACTTGCATTGTTTGCTTATATCTTTGGCGGTAAATAATGGTGTCTTCACTAAATATTTAAGTCAATTCTATATTTCATTTACACAATTAATTAAATTCATTTAAAGTTTATTTTACGCATATTTTGATGAGAAAAAAATTTGCTTATGGACTGATGTGTTCATCAGTAGTCATAATACTCAAGCCTATAGGAGTTTTTGAAACTTTATTATTACCAAATATCTAAAGTCTATAATTGTTTGATGTTAGTCGAAATAAGTAGAAACAATAATATTGAAGAAAAAGGAAAAAATGCCTAAAATATGAAAACGGTTTAACTACTTACTGTTAAATGAGGAATGAGGAAGAGCAAGAATCTGTATGAACAGAAGAGTATGTGTTTATATGATACTGATACTTGCTTACTCTAATTTACCTAAATAATATTTCTGATAATTTTTATCAAAAATTTCTTTCCTGTGAGTTTTTTTTCAAATGAAAAATTAATCATTTCTTTCTTTTTTCAAATTTGTTAAGCCTATTGCTAATAAATTTTTTATTCGTTATCATCGTTTATCATGATAACATATGATATTAAAAACAACTACTCGTCCTTGCTCCTCTTTCGCCATCAACGTCTTCAATATTTGAATATGATCCTAAGTTATTTTATGTAATTATAGTTGAATACATGTACTAACTTTGTTTTAGAATATATTTTATAATATTGAATATTCGAGCAGTGTGAACTCGTTGTTAAAACATCGCAAGTGGACAACAACGAATTTATCATTGATGAGAATTTCAACAACGAAGTATTTGTAATAGAAACCAACACAAGCTTGTTGTTTTTAACAACTACTCTAACAAGGGTATGGCCACCATCAATAAAATTCCGGGCAATGATAACTGCTGAAGGTATACATTATTATTGTATATAACATTAAATAGTTCAATTCCGTTTTGATTGAAATTCAACATAACACCCTTACAGTTTTTATCTTATAACTTGAAAGGTTTATTGTTCAGGTTTCATAATTCAAAATACATATGTACCAATGAGCAAGTTATTTTGAAATTTACTCAAACCAACCAGATTTTAAACAAAAGGTGATGAAAACTGGACTATAATGTAGCTTTTTCTGACACATAATGCAGTTTGTAAGGCAGCGTTACTCATTAGAGTTTAATTTTGCACCTCGAATTTCGAATTTAAAGATAAAAATACTATTTTTCCCGTGTGTTTCTCCAGCATAAAATAAAGTTTTCCAACAAAATCCGTAACATTTTCCTGGAACTACGTGACAGTTATCATAAGAACTGCTAAAAAAATCATAAGAACTCCATCCTTCGTGTTGCAGTTCCTACCCAATGGTACAAGGCATGCCATCTAGAAAGCATGCTTAAGAATTATGTTTCACGTTATATCTATGGGCACACACCTTGATTGACATTAATTATAAAATTGATATCAAATATAACAACTGACTTAGTTGGCATAATGTGTGACAAAGTCAGTGTAAAGTATGGTAAATGACTTTCAAATAAAATTTTAAAGTGACGAGACAGCAAATGAATGGGTAACTTTTGAACACATTTTGAAAGTTATAGAGCAGTGGAAGGGATAATATTACTGAAACACATGCACTCGGTTTCATGTTTATTATCATTTTAGTAGATTTTTTCTACAAATTATATAACGAACTCCTTTGCTCAAAGTCAATAATGCATATTTGAAGTTTACAATGAAATTCAAATGTAATGAAAATTTAGTTTTCAAAAAAAAATACACAAAGTACAAAAAAGTAAGAAAAACTTGCAAATATCAAATGCTTACACAGGTTCTTGTGTTTTGATCTTTATATTTTTAATTGTCAACTTTTTTCAAATGAAAGTATAAATAACTTTTATATTTACTTATTACCTTTTGCAAATTTAAGTATATATAACTTTTATATTTATTTGTCACCTTTTGCAATTTAAGTATAAATAACCTACTGTAAACTTCCTGCGCGCAATACTGTAAACTTCCTGCGCGCAAGATACAATTCTTACTTATTTGAATTTTGTTTTTCTTTTATATATTCAATGATAAACAGTTCATTATGAGAGTGTAATAAAGTGTAAGTGTTGTTATATAATGTCATAAAGACTTAATGGCATAAATATTTCCTTCAAGAAACCGCAGCTTGTCTTTCAATCGATTCACTTAGTCATTCAAAAAGAACGAAAAGACGAAATGAAATTTGCACTGAGCCAACCATGATCCTAACATCTCTTTCGGCTTTAAATCTTTGTCAAGATTGCGAAGAAGAGTTCACAATTCAAGCCGGTGAACATCAAAGCGTTGATATTACCTTCATATATTGGGACACAAATAGTCCATATATTTTGTGTAAGTATATTCCAATCCTACTTACTTCAGATATCGTTTTATTCTATCAATAATAATTTCTAGCTTATATGATGCTATTTTTATGGACTTTTTGTGTAATGTAATTGTACTGTTTACTAAAATGATGACCACCTGACAATCATACATGTCGGATATTTATTTTAAATATTTCAATGAAATGTGCGAATACCTCTTGTTGTACAATTTTAATAAAATATGTTAATTTCTTAGTTACGAGCCTTCTAGTTGATAGTGTAGATTCAATGTAGCGGAGAGACTGAAGTACAAAACTGGTTACAAATAAGTCTCAACAAGGCCAAAAACCAACCTCATTTGTCCTGCTCGACTCATAGTGACTGTTATACCAATACTGAGGAAATAATGTTGATCTACGCTTGAAATACGAATGAGACCTTGTCAAGTTATTCAAATGCATAACTTCTGGAAATTTCGACAGATGACAATAAGTGTGGGCTCGATCGATTTACATTTCAACAAATATGTGTGTGTGTGTGTGTGTGTTGTTTCCTTTTTACACTTAAATCTTATTCATTTCCAGACGGTTCAATGACGGTTCAAACAAGGTCACTCAATGAGTTTATGAAAATATTTTGCTATGTTCTAGTCATATCTATCCTGCTTTCTTTTTTGTTAAAAGTTAGTTAAAGTAAATATTTTAATTTGTTAGTCTATACAAGTGTCAAAGGTAAATCTTCTTCCCCTGATCTAGTTCTGAGACTTGAAATTGAAGCGTAGTGCCAAAATCGGAATAGGATGTTCCGTTTCAATACAATCTATAATATTGTTTGTATCTCAAGGCAAACTGTGTCACCGTCTGTCTCCACATAACGTTCATTGTGTCTTGGTCTCTATCCTGACCAACTCAATATATGTTTTCGTGTCCTGATCACCTTCTATAAGGTTTTTGTCTCCAGACCACTTTATTTCTTGTCTCCGTCTCATGACCTCCTTTTATTTTGTCTATCTGACTATCTATCTATTACTGACTATCTTCAGTTGTGATTATAACACTAGACCATCCGTTTCCGGACCATCTTCAATTATGTTTCCATCTCCAGACGACCTTGAATTGTCTCTCCATCTCTTAACAACTTGTGTTTCCGTTTCCAGAAAAAACTTGAACTTTGTTTTCATCTCCAGCCAACCTTCAATTGAATTTTTCCGTTCTAGACAATCTTCATTTGTTTCTTTATCTCTAGAATACCTTAACTGTGTTTTTGTTTCTAGACCACCTTGATTTGTGTTTCTGTTTCTAGACCCCTTTATGTGTGATTCCGTTTTTAAACCACCTTCAATTGTCTTTTCGTCTCCGCAACATCCTTAATTGTGTCTCCGTCTCCACACAACCTTCAAATTGTGTTAACTGTCAATTGTTGTCTACTGAGCAACTTGAATTGTGTTTACCTTTCTAGACAGCTTTTAGGTGTTATTCCGTATACAGGCCACATTCAATTATGATTCCGTCTCTAGACCGTATTCAATTGTGTTTTCGTCTCTAGACCACCATCAAATGTTTTTTTCTTTTCTGGACAAACTTGAATTGTGTCTTCGTCTCAAGACCATCTTGAATTGTGTGTGTTAGGTTTCCAGACCACCTTCATTTATTTTATGTCTCCAGACCACCTTGCATTGTCTTTCCGTCTCCAAACCACCATGCATTGCTTTTCCATCTCTAGACCACCTTCACGTGTGATTCCGTTTCAAGACCACCTACAATTGTGTCTCCGTTTCAATATTACCTTCAAATGTGATTCCGTTTCAAGACAACTTTCAATCTCCTGACTACCTCCAGTTATGTCTCCGCTCCGTTTCTTTATCACCTTCAATTGTGTTTTTGTCTAAAGGCCACACTCAATTGTGTTTCCTTCCCCTGGCCAGCTTCAATTGTGTTTCCGCCTCCAGACCAGCTTCAATGACGTCTCTGTTTCAAGACCACCTTAAATTATGATAAAACCCCCGTGTCTTGACCACCTTCAGATATGGTTCCGACTACAGACCACCTTCCATTGTTTTTTCCGTCTCCTGACCACCCTCAGTTGTGTCTTCGTCTCTTGACCACCTTCAATTGTGTTTCGTCTCCAAACCACTTTCAATTGTCACTTCATGCCCTTACCATCTTAAATTTTGTCGCCGTTTCCAGACCCCCTTGAATTGTGTCCCCTAGTTCTGACCACCTTTTGATCTGAGTCCTACTCCAGACCACCTTGAATCGTGTCTCCGTCTCAAGAACAACTTCAATTGTGTTTTCGTCTCTAGAATACCTTTTATTGTTTTTGTGCCCCCCCCTTTTGTTGCGGGAATTAAGATTTACCATTGTCCGTTCGTCCGCCAGTCCTTTTGTCCTTTCGTCCATTCTCTTTTGTGTTGCACGTAACTCAAAAAGTATTTGACCTACAGTCATGATACTTAACAGGAATGTTGATCAGCATGTGTAGTTGTGCACCTGATTATTTTTGTGTGCATCTTTATTGTAGCAGATTTTCTAAACTTTTTCCTTTTAATTTCCCTTTAACTTTTACTACATTGAAGACAACAAAATTCACTTTTAAATTCAGATTTTATTTTCACTTTTACATCCAACTATACTTTTTAATCACCTTTTAACAACCTTTTTTAACACTTCAACACTTCGCTTCTCCCAAAATAAAGATTGTAATTCACTTATATAGTGTTTCTTCCCGCCAATTTAAAGAGTCATGAATATCATTGAAAATAGGTAAAAATCATGATATGGAGTAATTCATAAGTGAAATAAATTCCCGCCAATACCAAAATACACAATTCATAAGTTTTGGAGTAAAAAGAAATATAATATTTTCCCGCCAAATACAAACATACACAATTCATAAGTTTTGGAGTAAAAGAAATATAATATTTTCCCGCCAAATACAAAAATACACAATTCATAACTTTTGGAGTAAAGAAATATAATATTTTTCCGCCAAATACAAACAGGCATAATTCTCATGATTAGGAGTAAAACAAAATTGTGTAATTCACGACACTCCGGCCGACAAAATTAAAATGTTATATCTTTCACTAAAATAGTACATATTAAAATTGCTCTTTAAATATTCTCAAAATGCAAGAATTGAAACAACCTTCTTCTTAGAAAATTAAACTCATACTTGCGCAAATAAATTTAAACAAATAGTCATAATGACAAACATATTTTTAAACATAATGAACGAAACATACTCCTGTTTTCTTAAACAAATCTTTCAATTTATAAACTTTTACAATATCTGTTTCAAAGCAATGTATGTATGTAACATTTTAATACATATAAAGTGTTCAACTTGTTTCAGTAGGTTTTTTTATATAAATAAATGTCTAAGCAACATACGATATAGAACATCCCTTGTTCTGTTGAACTAAAAGTCAGTACCTCAGTACATTACTATTCATTTATTGCATTGTATAGCAATGGTAATCGTCTTCATATTCAACGCGACAAAACACAGGTTCTTCCCCTCTATATGTAGTATAATATTGCTCCAAATTATTCGCGCGTAAAATCACCATGTGTTATAACTATGCTCCAAATTATTAGCGCATACAGTCATGTGATATGAAATAATTCGTCTCCTATTTTATTCGTACAATATTTTCAAGGATAAAATAATATTATTCTTATTAATATATTCACACTCTATTTTTTAAAAAAATAATTCAACTGTTTATACACGCGTATGCGGATTTCCCCAAAAACACAAAAGTATTGCCTTTAAATATCTATGGATTGTTAATTACTTAAGAAGATTTTTAAGGCGTAATTTCGCTAAATTTGCCGCCTTTCTCTCGAGACGTATAACAGTTTCTTTCTTTGCGTTTGGTCTTATATCCTCTGTCTCTGGAATAAGAAGTTTTGAAGTTTCAATAGGATAAAGTAAGCTTAAAGGTCTTTTAAGGACTTTTTTGATGCAGTTTCAATATCTGCAGAACGAACACAATCATCGGAACTAACATACAGATGGATTACTTGTCCTAGCCTCCAGCTACCTCTAGAAGTATTATCTTTGATAAGTACTACATCACCTACATTTGGATTGAATTGTACTTTATGTTTTCCTTGTTTTAAATTTGTTTGTGTTCTTTCCCTAAGACTACATAAATATTCCTCTTTCCATATTTTCCAGAAGGAATCTAAAAGCCGCTGTCCTTTTTTCCATATTGCCAACAATTTATCCTCTGAACTTTCTATCACCTTAAAATCTGGGTCATCTGAAGATATTTCAATTTCAGGAAACCCAACATTTGGGTTCAAACATATGAAGTGTGAAGGTGTCAGCGTGATATTGGAGTTTATATCCTCTCCAACGTAAACTAATGGGCGACAGTTCACAATAGCTTCAACTTCCTTTATGATAGTTATAAGCTGGTCGCTGTCCAATAACTTTTTTCCAATAGATTTACGTAAACTTCTTTTAGTTAAACCAACAAGTCTTTCATAGAAGCCGCCCATCCATGGAGCGATTTCTACAATGAACCTCCATTTAAAACCCTCACATACACTGTAGGTTTGAACATCATCACTTTTCAAAATTGAACTCCATAGCAACTCAATTGTACGTTTTGCCAGCTTAAAATGTAACGCATTGTCACTGATGACCTCTTGTGGTTTTCCTCTGCATGCTATGAATCTCCGAAAACTGTTTAAAAATGCATTTGTTGTCATGTCTTTGACCATTTCTAGATGAACTGCACGTGTGACCATACATGTATATAGGCACACCCACACTTTTGTTATGGTTTGATTGTCCCTTATGTATAATGGTCCGAGATAATCCAATCCAATATGACTGAAAGGTGTTGATTTTGTAACTCTTGAACGAGGCAACGGAGCCATAAGAGGCATTTTATACGCTCCTCCTTCAACTCGACGACACAATAAGCACTTATGAAGAACTTTTCGTACCGTAGCTCTTCCGCTCGGTATCCAGTAACGATATCTAAGTTGACTTAGTGTTTGAGACACACCTGAGTGAAGCAAACGCTTATGTTCCCTTTCGACAATTGACACTGTTAAAGGATCATCGCGAGGTAGCAGTAACGGATGTCTAGCAGACTCCGTTAAACAAGCATTTTCTACACGACCCTTGCACCTCAAAAGGCCGTTTATATCAATGAACACACCCAGTTGCTGCTGTAAATTGCATTTTTTCTTTCCTCTGATAGACTCATAAACTTCCAAAAGATGTTTGTATTGAGCATGTTTTATCCACATATTTTCAGCTTCTTGAATTTCTTTTGATGTTGGAATATGTGAATCATACTTTTCCTTTTTTATTTTACCGATTGCTCTTTTAACATATGCTGTGACACGTAATAGCTTTTAATAGCACCGAAGAATATTTTGTTTGATCAATTTCAAATGGAGCACACGAAGGAAAACATTCGTTCTTTGCTCCATATGCAGAAACACACACATTTTCACTTCTCTTCTTTTACATTACATTTTGTTGCCATTGCTTTGTCCATTCTATCATTTTCTTTAAACGTTAACTCATCTAATGTCCTTTCGGAAATGTCTTGCAATAGCACTCAGGACCATGCCACCATGACGAATTTTTCACAAGATCTTTTGTAGAGAAACCCCCGATGGCTATTTTAAAGCGGGATTGTTCTAACGTAACATAAAGGGAAGGACACATTTGTTGGGTTTTTATTTCATTAACTGGGTTTCTAACAAAAAAAGGGAAGCTTTTTCCCCGACAAATCCTTTTTAAATGCCCCAACTGAGAATCTGAGAACAAATGAACTTCGTCAATTTGCATCTTTATTTGCTCTTGTATAAAGGCTAAACATTGTACCCCTATAAGTACAGCAAGGAGTTCAAGTCGAGGAATACTGATGTTTGAAGTTGGAGCAAGTCGAGTCTTTGAAAATACTATTTCGATGTGCTGTTGTGAATTCCCTTTCTGCATCAAATATATAACGGTAGCATATGCTTTGGTAGAGGCATCACAGAAACACACAAGAATATTTTTGTTATCAACTTCACTTACAGTGCATCGTGGGGTGGCATGTTCACTTATTTCACTGAGATCTCGTTGAATTTCATGCCATACAACAATGTCTTCTTCGTCAATTGGCTGGTCCCAATCGACTTTTTTCTTCCACAGTGTTTGAATGAGTACTTTTCCTCTAAGCGTAACTGGTGAAAATATACCTAGAGGGTCAAATACAGAGGCAATTTTGCTCAAAATGACACGTTTAGTTACACACTGAGTTGTCGATTTATTTACTTTCTGTATGGCCAATGTATCCTTGTGTCTGTTCCATTCAAGACCTAACACAGTTTCATTTGCTCTGTTTTCAGGTAGAATACTTTCCGTCACGTCTCTGTTAGACGCCCACTCGAGAAGATTCATGCTGGCATCGTCAAAAATTCTTTTGGACCTAATATACAAGTATTTCGCAGCTTCAACGTTTTCTGTTCTCGTTACAACATTGTCCATATAAATATCTCGTCTCAGTTTCTTGGCGATTTCATTGTTATAGCACTCCAAGTGATAATCAATTGTTGCTCCCAATAAGAAAGGGCTTGACACAATTCCAAAGGGGATCCCACAGAACCGGTATTCTTGTACCTCTTGTACCTGATTTTGCGATATGTCTGGGTGTTCAATATCTTTTAACCATATGAAACGAGTGACATCTCTTTGATCTTTCTGCAACCCAACTTGGAGGAAAGCCTTCTCTATATCGGAAACAATACCGATCTTATGTAGTCGAAATCTTAGCAGAATTCCACACAAGTCATTCAAAAGAACGGGTCCTTTGTAAAGGCAGTCGTTCAGACTGTTATTTTCAACCTTTGATTTAGCTGACGCGTCATACACAATTCTCAGCTTTGTTGTTGATTTGTCAGGCTTTATCACTGCGTGATGGGGTAAGTAATGGATATGTCCATTCTGTTCAGAGGTCTCAACCTTTTCTATAATTCCCTTTTCAAGCTGATCTTGAATCACAGAATCATATTTCTGTAATACATCTAGGTTATCTTTGAACCTTTTCACTAATGACTTAAGTCGTCCAAAAGCTAGAGGACGATTTTCTGGAACTTCATAATTGTCGCCTCGCCACGGCCACTTAACATAATATCTGTTATCTTTGAACACAAGACTTTCTTTGAACTTATCTATCGCTTGATCAGTTCTTTCATTTGTGCTATCTTTCAATCCTATTGTTTCTATATTCCAAAAGTCTTCTATGTCAGGTAATTTTGGAACACATGTGTCAACTGTTGTAAACACTTGTGTCTTAGTTATGTTATTGCCATATGATAATATGAGCATATTGGCATCAGTAACGCTGTCATCGATTTCACTTGTTCTTCCTGAAAGAATCCAACCAAGTTTTGATGACAAGAGGTATAAGCCTGGCTGAATTTCTATTTTATGTCCTAACACTATATCTAAGTAGTAATCATTTCCAAACAGCAAATCAATAGAATCTGTGTATTCTTCAGTCGGTATATCATCCGCTAGAGTAAGATTCTTGATTAACGATCTGAACTCTCCGTTATTAGATATAGACACTGGTTTTCTTTGAATGCTTCCTGTAATTGTTGGAACAATATTTGCTGTAATAGCGAAATTCTGTCCATCCTTTAATCGAATATTCAATTGCGTAGACATTGTTCTAATCACTTTAGGTTTGTCACTCCCAAATGTAAACTAGACGAATCTCTTGCTTACTTTTCTTCTTCAGATTCAAAGATTTAGCCAGTCTCTCGGTTATGTATGTTCTTTGCGACCCTGAATTTAATAAGATTCTTACATTATCTTTATTTTGACCATCTGGATCACAAATCTCAGTGCGCGATGTTTGCATCATCACTATTTCATTAGAAGATAACAAAGCACTTTCAATACAAGCTTTATCATCCGTAGAATTTCTAAGAATTTCCTTTGGTTTTGCTCTATCTTCAGACACACATGCTACTTCTTCTAACAAATATGCACTTTCTTGCAGAGATGCCTTTCTAAATTTTTCAGGGCATAAGCTTCTGTGGTGTACATTTGATTTATTGCAATATACACAAACACGTATACTTTTACAGTCAGGAGACATGTGTCCTTCTTTTAAGCATTTATAACAGCATCCCTTTATTTGAGCTTTTCTTTCGCCGATTGTTTTAAACTTCGGACATTCGTCACTCCAATGATTTTTACTACAGAATCTACATATTCTCTTGTGTTGTTGTTGTTTTTGATGATGTTTTAGAGGTGTATGTCCTTTCTTGTCATATGCAGTCAGAGCTCCGGTAGTGTTACTTGTTGTTGAATTACCCCTGTAGCTTTTAAAAGTATTGTTTGATCTTTGAAACTGTGCATTAACTCTTCTATCAGGTACACAAGTAGCACTGACTGGTTTTGGTCTGTCTGACTTTTCTCTGGATACAATATACTGTCTGAGAAACTCACGAAGCTTGGTTATCGTCCACTTATTGTCTGCACCCTTCTGTACTTCAAGGTGCATAAGAACATCACTTGGTAGTTTGCTCCGAATAATTGATACGAACACTTGTTGCTCCAAATTCTCATGCATAACCTCCAAGTGCTTTTGTATTTTGTCATAAAAGAATCGCAAACTTTCAGTTGTATCTTTAGGGGATGCAACGTTCACCAGCCCCTTGTAATGCAAATCTATAATGTCTTGTTTATCTCCAAATCTTTCCTTTAGAATTGTTATGGCAATACCGTACTTTTCATTAGATAATGTCAGTCCAGCGATAGCACCTCTAGCTTCTCCAACCAGCTTTCCCTTTAAATAGTTGAACTTGTCAACTGGCGACAGATTGTCATTTTCATGTATAGCACTAGAGAAAGAGTCCCAAAATTCCATCCATTGCAGTTTATTTCCATTAAAGGAAACTATGTCTAACTTTGGCAATTTGACAGTATTCTCACTCTTAATTTTGAGACTGTGTTGCTTGTCAAAGAATTTCTGTTGGATTTTCATTTGCTCTTCTGCCCGTTCTTGCTGATGTTCAAAGAAGGCTTGTTGAAGTTTCATCTGAACTTCACACATTTTTTGTAAAGCTGATCCTTCTTCGTCCGACTGCTCTTTTATAATATTCTCTGCTATCAATCAAGACTGAATCAATTTCAATCATCTCCTGAATAAATATACTATCTGAATCACCAATTGCACGCGCTACCTTTTCTGAACAGTAAGCTTATCTATATAAATATCAATCTTAAGTTTACTTTCATTGGCAGAATGCTCAACCTTCTTGTATTCTTCTGGGCTTATGCTCTCAATACTTGTTTCTAATAAATTATCTCCAGTCCGTAATTCCTTCTCAAGGAAATTAAAGTAGCGTGTGCGCACGCCTTTTAGATATGGTAAGTCACTCATGATTACTATATTGATATTTATAGACACACAAAAAAGCACAGTAACATTATCCAAATTTACCTCAGTGATTCTTTGAATTTATTCAACACTTTTTTAATTCACTTTTATATTCCTTTGAGAAACACTTTATTGATTCTGGTTGCCACTTCGCCTTCAATTTGTTTTCACGCATAAACACATTTCAGGATACCACACATCACTATTTTCTTTGACTGAATCGAGAATCCTTTCAATCCAACTGTAAAATATTTGTTTTCGCATCTCACAGAGACATCATATATACGTTGTGAAGAAATTCTTTTTTGTGAAAAATCTTCAAATTCTATTCTCGATTCCCGGATTCCGGCGCCAAATTCAATGTAGCAATTTTCAAAAATTTTTTCCTTTTTAAATTTTTCCCTTTTAAAATTTTACTACTTTGAAGACAAAAAAAATTCATTTTTTAAATTTTCCAGATTTTTTTTTTCCATTTTTACACCCAAAACTTACTTTTTAATCCCCTTTTTAACAACCTTTTTAACACTTAAATTTACTTCCTTTTTCCCAAAAAAAAAGGATTGTAATTTCCCATTTAAAATTTTGTGTTTTCTCCCCCCCAATTTAAAGATCATAATTTTATTTTTTGGAAAATAAGGAAAAAATCATATAGGAAAGAAAATTCATGGGTTTGAAAAAAAATTTCCCCGCCAATCCCCAAAAACACAATTCAAAGGGTTTTTTGGATTTAAAAAAAAATATAATTTTTTTCCGCCAAAATACAAGAAATACAAAAATTTAAATAAGTTTTGGGGGGTAAAAGAAAATTTTAATTTTTCCCCCCAAATACAAAAATACACAATTCATAACTTTTGGAGTAAAGAAATATAATATTTTTCCGCCAAATACAAACAGGCATAATTCTCATGATTAGGAGTAAAAAAATCGTGTAATTCACGACATTTATTGCATTTTTAGAGTTATTGCCCTTGACTTAGTAAAATATTGCAATTTTCAATGTGTGTCGCATTGAACACCTTGATATTTTTGTGTAGATTAATTCAGTATTTAAGTGTTATTGCCCTTGACTTAGTAAAAATTTTCAATTTTCATCTTGTGTCGCATGTTACTCAAAAAGGATTTAACCTGGAGCCATGAAACTTTACAGGAATGTTGATCAGCATGTGTTGTTTTGCACCTGAGTTTTGTGGATTGATTAAGTATTTTTAAAGTTATTGCCCTTGACTTAGATTTTTTTTGCAATCTTCAACTTGTGTCGCATGTACCTCAAAAATGATTTGACATAGAGTCATAAGACCTTTCGCTGGTGGATATTTTCATTATTTGTAGAGTTATTTCCCTTGACTTAGTAAAAACCGTTTCATTATGTTGTTATTTGTTCCTTGATTGCTTGAGTTAGAATCAACCAACTTTACAGGAATGTAAATGTGTGTGTATGCGTGTGCGTGTGTGTGTGTGTGTGCGTGTGCGTGTGCGTGTGCGTGTGTGTGTGTGTGTGTGTGTGTGTTCTATAGATTATATAGTGAACTTAAAAAATCTTGTTTGAAAAACCACTTGGCCAATTTCAACCTAATCCTTAGGTAAAGAGCTTTCAAAGGTGTTCAAATGGCAACGAAAAGGAATTATAAGATGAATTTAAAAGAAACTAGATCATAGATATTTTGCAAAAGGCAATGTCTGGTAGACCTCTACAAATATTGTTCAAATTATAGCCCTGGGGTCAAAATTGGCCCCGCCCCGGGGTCATTGATTTTCACTATATGTACACATAATAAAAACTTAAAATACCTTCTTGCTTAAGGTACAAGGCTTAGAGCTTTGATGTTTGGTATATGATATCATCTATAGGTGCTCTACCAAAGTTGTTCAAATTTTGCCTCTAGCGTCAAATTTAGCCCCCTCCCTGGCTCATGGGTTTTCTTTTTATGGCTATATAGTAAAAACTTAATAAATCATCTTCTTAAAATTGACAAAGGCTAGAGGTAAGATATTATGCATGAAATATTGTGAAGTAAACCTCTAAAAAGAGATTTCAAATTATAGCCCTTGGATCAAACTTGACTCCGCCCCGGGGGTCATTGATTTTCAGTCACTATGTACATATAATAAAACATTCAAACCTTCTTGCTAAAGGTACAATGCTTGGAGCTTTGATATTAAGTTTATAATATAGCCTATAGATACTCTACCAAACTTGTTTAAATTTTGCCTAAAGCGTCAAAATTAGCCTCCCCCGGGGTCGTAAAGTTTCTTTTTATGACTAAATAGTAAAAACTTTAAAAAAAATCATCTCCTTGAAATTGACAAAGAATAGAGGTAAGATATTATGCATGTAATATTGTATAGTGGACTCATACTAGGAGCTTTAAAATCATAGCCCTGGGGTCAAAATTGGCCCCACCCTAGGTGTCATTGATTTTCACAATGAACATATAGTAAAAAATCAAATAAAATCTTATTGTCTGAGGGTACAGGGCTTAGGGCTTTGATATTTGGTATATGATATAATCTATAGGTACTCTACAAAATTTGTTCAAATTATAGCAATGGGGTCAAAATTGGCCCTGCCCTGGGGGTCATTAATTTTTTTACTATATATACATATAGTTAAGACATAAAATACCTTCTTATCTTAAGATACAAGACTTTGAGCTTTGATATTTGGTTTATGATATCATCTATAGGTACTCTACCAAAGTTGTTCAAAGTTTGCTTCTAGCGTCAAAATTAGCCCAAAAGGGGTTCATATATTTTCTTTTTAACACTTAAAAAATCATCTTCTCGAAATTAACAAAGGCTAGAGGTTAGATATTTTACAAAAAACAATGTGAAGTGAACCTCTACCAAGATTGTTCTAATTATAGCCCTTGGGTCAAAATTTGTCCGGCCCCGGAGGTCATTGTTTTTTACTTTGTACATATAGTAAAAAATAAAAAAAAAGTTATTTTCTGAAAGTACAAGGCTTCGAGCTTTGATATTTGGTATATGATATCATCTATAGATACTCTACCAAAATTGTTCAAATTTTACCTCTAGCGTCAAAATTGGCCCCGCGCCGGGGGTCATTGATTTTCAATTATGTACATATAGTAAAACATTCAAACCTTCTTGATCAAGGTTTAAGGCTTAGAGCTTTGATATTAAGTATATAATTTAAGAAAATATATCCTAAACTGTGATGTTATTGCTCAATTGCGTAGCCCGAGTGATATAATGATGCGCATCCGAACGACAAACAGTGATGTTATCAAGTAATAAAATCACCGATTTGGATATATTATTTCGATTCTAACACGACATCAACACATAAATGCTGCCGTGCATTATAATAAGCTTAATTGCGGCTGATTTGTTTCCGTACTTATTGTCAGCGCGTCACATTTTAGTTGTTACGTCACGTGTATAATGATTACGTCACATATCTAAATGTAGAACGTCAAACAGTGATATTATAGCATAATAACACACACCACACTTTCGATTCTTCTATGTTCAATAGGGAAAAATGCGGGTTGTGTTAGAAATTACCTATAGGTACTCTACCAAAGTTGTTTGAATTGTGCCTCAAGCGTCAAAATTAGCTTCCCCCGGGGTCGTAAGTTTTCTTTTTATGACTAAATAGTAAAAAGATTAAAAAATCATCTTCTTGAAATTGACAAAGGATAGATATAAGATATTATGCATGCAATATTGTGTAGTGAACCCCTTCCTATGCAGTATGGCAATAAATCTTCAATTGTATAGAAACAAAAAAATCTGTTCGTACATTACTATTAAGTGTTGTATTAATGCGGTGGCATAGCATTTTCACAATTGCAGTCTTGTTTAGTTTTTTTAGTTATTGCCCTTGACTTACAGTAGTATAAATTTTTAATTTTCAACTTGGTCGTGCATAGCTTAAAAATTATTTGACTTGTAGGCCTGAACGTTTACAAGAATGTTGGTCAGCATGTGTACTTATTCATCTTGCGGTTTGCTTGTGGATTTAATCAGTATTTGTAAAGTTTTTGACATTTACTTAGTAAAAGATTTTTAGTTTACAACTTGTGGCACATGTAGTCCAAAAGCATTTTGACCTAGAGTCATTAGATTGGCAGAACAGTGGCGTGTCGGTGCACCCGTGTCCTATGGACACATGTTTAGTTTCTTTTGTCCTCAGTCCACCATCAAATCTGTTTACGTCTTTTGACCATCTTTATTTGTTTCTCCCTCTCCTCCGCATTTAGACGTTCTTCTGACTGTCGACGACATTGAATAGTATATCCGTTTCCTGACCATCTCAAATAGTGTTTCCGTTCCCAGGACACCTTCAATTGTGTTTCAGTCTCAAGACAACTTAATTTTGTGTTTCGGTCTCATGCAACCTTGAATTTTGTCTCCGTCCTCGGACCATCTTCAGTTGTGATTACATTTCCAGACCACCTTGGACTGTTTCTTCGTCACCAGATCACCTTCAATCACCTTCACCTTCAATTGTGTTTCCGTCTCCATACCACCTTCATTCATGTTTTGTCTCCAGACCACATTGCATTATGTTTCAAGGAAACATTGAATTGTGCTATGTCTTCAGACAACCTTAAATTGTGTTTCCGTTTCCAGACCACCTTCAATTGTATTTTCGACTCCTTACTACCTTTAATCCTTTATCCGTAGGCAAACAAATTTCAAGTGTGATTCCGTCTATAAACCACCTTCAATATTATTTCTTTTTCAAGACCACCTTCAAAAAAATTGTGTCTCAAACTTGTGGCCTACTTGAATTGCGTCTCCAGGAAACTGAAATAATATGAAAAAGATGTAATGCTGAGAAGGACTGATTGTAACAAGGAATTGAGCCGCCTTTAAAGCCACCATACTCTTTGTAAATGGCTCTGGTTCGCTAGCATACTTTCTTTGTCGTCCTTTTCGAGGCACTTTCCTTGGCTTAAGTGAGGCAATCGGCAATGAACTTCATGCAGACTTAATCGCGCTCCCTTATTTGTAACCGCGAACTGTAGAAAATATGCGAACTTAAAATCTTACACTATGCAGTGGATCTTCAGTCATCTACCGTTGATTTTCCAAGGTGAAAATGATAGCTTATTGGTCATAATGACACTGATCATCTCTTTTATTGGATAAAGCCATTCCTAACAAACTATACCTTAAAGTTTTAAGCCATCGACAAATAGCCTTTTCTCTTATTTTTTGTTATACTTCATATTTTAGCATGTTCCTTCTCAAAGATATTGATCATACTTATTTACACTTTAATTTAAACCATCTAGAGCCTAATGTATCAGATATACTACAAACAACCTAAATCATATATATTTCATAAGAAATAATAAAATATACTTCTTTTGCATTTTATGTAAAAAATGATTTTGAATACGTTAAATGTATCCTTCATATTAAGTGGTTGACTTACATATTGATTTACGCTTTGGTAAACACACGCCATTTGTATAAGTGAAAAGTAGTCTAAAGGGCCATTTAATTTTTCAATTGAAATATAGAAGTTTAACAGGTGAAGTATTTATTTTATTGAAGTGTTTATAAAATTTCAGAGTATATCTGTACATTTGTTGATTACTTTTCTATAAACATGTGCCAAATCGATCATAAATGCTCTATAGCAAATATGCTAACACTGGGCTTTAATGTGTGCCCGAAACTTTACCACAGATTTCATTTCATGAAGTAAAGTAAAGTATCCTTACATATACTAAGGACTGACATACTATTTCTTATTTATAATATTTTGTAGTATTTTTTATTGTAGTTTGTAAAAGAAAGTCCTCTAACTACACAGAAATACATTTTAACACATTAATTTTCAAAGTCATCAAATGATGGAAGACAGACAAAAAACAAACAATTAAACAAACAAATTCAAGATTTCATCGAATACTTTAATGGCAAAATACAATTCTTGATATAACAGAATAAAACTAGAATTAAGTCTTTACGGCACGGGTTCCTCGACACTCCACCTATTTGTCAATCTTATGTCTCTAGGTCAATTTTTTTTTGGCTACATGTGCCTAAGTTGAAAACTAAACATATTTTATTAAGTAAAGGGCGAGTACTTCAAAGACTGAATAAATCCACAAGAAAACCCAAAGGGGCATTAATACATTAATACATATGTTGACCAACATTCTTGTAAATTTACAGGCCTACAGGTCAAATACTTTTTGAGTTACGTGCAACACAAGTTGAATATTAAAAAACTTTACTAAGTCAAGGGCAATAACTCTAAAAATACAAAAAGTATTCACACAAAAATACCCAGGTGCTAACAACTTATGCTGAGCAACATACCTGTAAAGTTTCATGACTCTAGGTCAAATACGTTTAAGTTACGTGCGACACAAGTTGAAAATTGCAAATTTTTACTAATTCAAGGGCAACAACTCTAAAAATACTAAAACTATCCACACAAAATACCCAGGTGCACAATTACACATTCTGAGCAACATTTGTTTAAGGTTTCATGACTCTAGGTCAAATACTTTTATTTAGTTAAGTGCGACACATGTTGAAATTTTGCAAATTTTTACTAAGTCAAAGGCAATAACTTTTAAAATACTAAACATATCTACATAAAAAATACCAAGGTGCACAACTTAAGATGCTGATCAACATTCTTGATCAGTTTCATGACTCTAGGTCAATGACATTTTGAGCTACATGCGACACAAAAAGAGAACGGACCGCCGGATGGACGGAAGGACGGACGGATGGACGGACGGACAATGGTAAATCTAAATGCCCCTCCCCCTATGGTAGAGGCCCAATAAAAATCGTCTGCTATTGTTATATGATCCAGCTAGATATACATTTTGTCTTCTTCATTCCTCATTTCTAGTTAACCATTTGTATTTAAGTACATGGTATTACGTTAAAATGTCACTAAAATTTATTTTTATGATTTTGTAAGACCAATCGTTTGCCTTTTTACCCTTGGCAATCAGTATATTAAATTTATTAATTAACATATTTATGAATAGATTTTAGTAATACCATCATCATACGTAGAATCGCGTAAATACAATATTTAAGCAAAGATTTAAGCGCCTGATCTACTTCATATCTTGTGTAAACTTGTTTTTATTTTATTATTAAATGTTTTTTGTTTATTTATAACTATATTAACCAGAAACAAACCGTACATGATTTTAGTTTTCCAAGGTCAAAGGTCATAAAATATATAATTTTCAGAATTTTTTTACTTTCTTAAGTGTTATTGGGTTTAAGAGGGTTAACGACTGTTTTCATTGATACTGAAATCTAAGACATTTGAGGTAACTTTTAATACACGGAAAACAGACTGAACACTACTATATGTCTAAATAAATGAACTTAATGCCAACAAAGAAGATTTTTCATTAAAGAAAGCACAAACCGTATTTTTCGTTTGAATACTTGCACATTATTTTGCCATTTAAAGCACTAGTCATTATTTTCAAATATTGTAAAAAAATTTGAGTATTCTGTCCCGTGTTACAAAGCATTTTTATTACGTTTTGACAGATACATTGCGACCAGGAGTCTACATCTTGCATGTTGATTGTAAAGTTAAATCAGGAATCGTCATCAAAGATGTTGATAGTGTGTTAGAAACAGGTTGTGTTCTACCAGAGAAATACAAATCAAAAGGGTCTAAGATTCAGATTTTGGATAAAACAATATATACCGAAAGGTTAATTCAAGGATTTAGGTTACATTATAAAATGTCGAATCATTCTCTTCAAAGATATACTACACATACTACTAAGAGTCGTAGAAAGTCTTTATCGGATAAAACAATATATTCCAAATTGTTAATGCAAGGATATGACTCCGGTGATATGATGTGGAATGATATTCTTCAAATATATAATACACAGTCTTTATCAGGTATGCTAGTTAAATCAAATATACTTAATTTTTTTATAAAGTGTGTATTGTTGAATCTATACCATAAATTGTTACTTATCAATTTTTAACCAGGCACTTCTAAAATTTTTAAATGACAGATAGATATGCAAAAGGCAAATATTTAATTAGAAGGAACTTCATTATTTTCGTAGTTCAAAGCAAAGTTGAAATTTAAAAGTGATCAAAATGATTAAACTTTTCATTTAGAACTTCCTCACTTATCGTTCTTAAAGTGAAATTTTCATATTTCTTTAAACAATTGTTCAACAGTTCCATTTGTATAATAGTGAAGAAAAACATTCTTCTTAGATATCGCATAACAGTTCTAAAGATAAACAAAAAATATGTTTAATGGAACATTTTTTTTTTCAATTTAAGCTTGTTCAAGGTTTTTCCGAAAATGTTACACGGTATTCTATGAAAAGTTATCTTGGAAACTTGCAAATACTAAATGCCGTAATAGCAATGATCATCTTGTGAGTATTGCATCAAAAAAAGAAATGAAATATGTCCAATACTTACTAAGAAGTTTGTTGTATATGCGAATAGAAGACGCTGGTGAACGAAAACTTCATGAAGCACACATTGGTAACTGCTTAACCTATTAAACGTGCAGTTATGCGCATAATTATCTATTTGTTTTCTTTTTTAACTCTCTGTGTGTGCACGTGTTCATTCATGTGTGAGATATCGTTTTAAAAATGTATTTATAATATCTATTATTTTATACACAAATTTTGCAATGCTCTGCTGTTTTTCAACGTTCTGTCAGCACTGGTGGACTGTGACATATAAATTGCTGTTTAAGTTTTCATAACATATTTACCTTTGTTTAATTGCAAACAAAATACGAATTTGTTGAACGTTTAAGTATATTTTTCTCAATGTTTAAGTGAAATAACATCAGGATGTTAAATAGTATCAGCGAATTTCATTATCCTTACTGTCCATACTGTAACCTTATGTGTATGAGTGCATGCGCTTCAACATAAATAAACAAGTTTTATAAATTTTGCTGATTTGAAAATAATATTGTTGTGTTAAATAAATTTAAATATTTAAAGCCCCTACACTTACATATTGTAGGTGAATTACGTAAAATATAAAAATGCTCATAGACTCGAAAAATCAATAAAATCTTACCCCCGAACCTTACTATTAAAGCCTCTCATCTTACTTCATTTTCGCAGTCAAGTCAACAATATACTTTCAATAGAGAACAAAAACTACGTTTAGGGGCTTTAAATAAGAGATATCATATTTTTACATCTGTATAATACTGTTTTGCCTTTTATCAGGTTTAAGACGTGTAAAGGACAGACAAATGAGAATGAATTTCATATGGATAAATACCAATAACGTAACCTTCAGTGATTGGTAATAGTTTTTCATAGTCTTATGTTTTTAAATATAAACATCAGCTGCTTATACTCAATAGAGTTTAATTGCAGGCAGTTATCGCGACTTCATTTATTAACTTGTTATGTATTCTGGTTGCCTATATACAAGAACAATCAAAATATGGATTAAGTTATTTTGGTCTTATGTTTTAATTGTTTAAGAAACCATCTCCTTACCATTTTTCTTTCTTTCTAAATCGTCAGTATATTTAGGCCAATGCCCTAGATAGAGGACAAGGTTATTTTTCAGTGTTAAACAGTTATGCTTAATTTGAAATCGGTGAAATATCATAATAATAAAAAGAAGTGTGTCTGTTATAGGTAAAGCAGGTGATGCAATTTTAGCTAGGCCTACTATTGTAGCGGATAAAAAAATTGTTATTTAACGCTTAATTATGTTTTCTATTTAATTTTATGAAATATCACATTTTGTTATAACCTTCATTGCATTTATTTTATAGATAACGCCATAAAGATGATGATAGGAACGTGTTCTTAAAATGTTGTAATTATATGTTTTGCCAGTAGTAGAAAGCTATATGTATGAACTATTTGAAATCTTACTGCAAACTACGCAACTTTTGATAACCATGCCCATTATTTATTTCAGTATTATATCATATGTTCCATTATTGATTTGCAAAATTATATGTTTAACTGCTATAAAGCATTATCATGACAGGAAAAGAAGGCAACCTTCAACTGGGGATTGTACTCGTACCTCATTCGAGTATTTTAACACCGAAGAGAATTGGGAAACAGAAGATTGTTATAATAATTTGGTTGATTTTTACATCTGTGAAAACACCTTTATAGCGGACCTAACTAAACGTATGTGTCATATATTTATTTTAATTTATCATTCATAGGGATTCCAAAAAATAATTTATTACTTACAAATCGAAAGAATATAATTTCTTTATCGTTTTAATTCTTGCAAAACAAGTTGTCTGTCTTGCAAGATTATTACAGCAACATTATTGATTATTCTTGCATATCGGACTGCTGTTTACGTTGGTTATGCCCATGCTGTAATGGGGTTGCAAAATGAGTCGCGTGTAATAAAATGACGTGCTTAGGATGACACAATTTCGCCGTAATGAATGAAGTTGCAAGTTCATACGCTGTTGTAAGAAAAAAGTTATGGTAGTAATCACATAGATTTCCTTAACTTAATAAGGTAAATAATTTGGACTTTGATGGTATATGCTAGAATATGCAAGAAAAAAATCTGAAATATATTTGCGGTTCGGATCAGAATAATCCGTCCCTCTGGAACCCGCCCATGGACGGGTCCCCTTGATACGAATATTCCGATCGAAACCGAAACATTTGACCTGATATAAAACTTAACAATACTACATATATACTAAGCGAAAATTAGGATTTAAATAAATTGAATACTTTTAGATATAACATCTTTCCTGAACGCTTGACAAATAACAATTATTTTTTAATATAATATCCATTAGAGAATTTGATATGCTTTCCAGGTGATATCATGGAGCAAGATGTGTGTAAAATGTTTGTTAATAAAGACTTTTTGACATCACCAAAGTCAGGTAAAACTTGTCACAATTGATTGTATCTATCTGACAATGCCAAAAGTGCTTTTGACAACAACTTCTCCTCCTTTAAGGACACTTTAGAAAATACAACCGTGTGAAAGGATCTGTCTGCACAAGGTGTTTTATGGTGCTATGTTAGTAACTATGACAAACCAGTGCGGCAATTGTGTTTTTTGCATCGAACGTAATAAACATGTACTTTTTATGTCTCCCAAAGTTTTATCCCAAAAAGTTTGGAGTGATATTGCTTTGCCTTTGCCGTATGTCTGTCCGGGCGAACATCAAATGGTCTATGAGCTTCATCCGTCCCGTCCATAATGTTAGTTAAAAAAGGAGGATATCCCAAAAAACGACTAGATTATGTGCTTAAATTTGCTTTATGTGCAAAAATGCCACATATAGATCAAAGAAAAAGCACATGAACACCAAATGATGGCACGTCCGTCCGTCCGTCACATCTAACAGGACAGTAATAACGTGGCTAGAGGGACAAAAGGTAACTGTTCCCTTTCTCTTTGATGTCATTCAATCCGTAATGCTTTTTATGTGGCTATTCTAAAAAGAACAATAGAGGGAACAAAAGAGTAGACACATTATTACTATCCCGTTAGAACGTTCCTCTGTCCGTCCGTCCGTCCGCATAAGGCGTGTCCATCTTTCACAGGTCAAACTACTGTTTGAATTACAACGAAACTTGACAGGAGTGATCAGTACCATCTCTAGTTGTGCACACCACCAGCACGTTCCACTTCGCTGCACGAAATGGCAGCCAGAGCTACAAATCGAAACAATTTTGTCCAGCTTTCACAGGTCAAACCTATGGTGGGATTTTAACCAAACTTTACAGGAGTGATCAGTAACATCCCTTGTTGTGAACGCCACTTGCACGTTCCGCTTTACTGCGCAAAATTGGCTGCCAGAGCTAAAAATAGAAAAATCTTGTCCATCTTTCACAAGTCAATTTAATCGTTGGATTTCAACCAAATTTTACAGAAGTGATCAGTGCTATCTTTTGTTGTGCTCACCACGCTTTTCTGCACAATTTGGCCGCCAGAGCTAAGCTAAAAATATCAAAAGAAAATTGTCCGGCTTTCACAGGTTAAACTACTGTTGGGATTCCATCCAAACTTTACAGAAGTGACAAATTTCATACTTTGTTGTGCACATGACCGGCGCGTATTGCTTCGCTGCTCGAAATGGTAGCCAAAAAATAAAAAAATATTGTATAGCCTTCACATGTCAAACTACTGGTGGGTCTTCAACCAAACTTTACAGGAGTGATCAGTACTATTCCTTGTTGTGTACATTGCCGGCATTTTATACTTTTTGCATAAAAAAGCCGCAGGGCTAAAATAGAAAATTTTACTGGAGTGATCAGTATCATACCTAGTTTTGCACATCGCCAGAACGTTCTGTTTCCATGCACAAAATGGCCGCAAGAGCTAAAAAGAGAAACATTTTGTCCAACATTTAAAGGTCAAACTACAGGTGCATTTTTAACCAAACTCTGCAGGAAATATCAGTACCATTCATAGTTGTCAACGCCACTAGCACGTTACGCTTCGCTGCACAAAATGGCCGCCAGAGCTAATAATAAAAGATATTGTCTGGCTTTCACAGGTCAAACTACCAGTGGAATTTGAACCAAACTTTACAGGATTGATCAGTACCTTCACTTGTTGTGTACATGGCCGGCATGTTTCGCTACTGGTGAGATTTCAATGAAACTTTATAGGAGTGACCATTACCATGTCTGTTGTGCATGTCGTCGGGGAATATTCTGCTTCGCTGCACAAAATGGCTGCCAGAGCTAAAAATAGAAAAAATCCAGCAGACATGTTCACAAAAATTTTATCGTATGAGAAATTTAACGATTAATCTCCTTTTCACTAAATAAATCTTAAGCAAAACGTAAATGTTAAATCTATCGTAACTTTACATTTGGTGTTCCCCTTCGTAAGTGTGATATTTTTCCTCTTAAGAGTAAAATATCAGGTATCTTTTATTTAAACTGAATAAAAACAAACAAACATGGACAAATATATATATAAATAAGCAAACCGTATGTTAAAAAAACACAAATTAAGTTAAAATTATTTTCAACATTTTTCAACATAACAATTCTGACGTCATGACTTGAAGACGTCATGGTGGAGAGGTTATGAATAGTTTATATGTGAACTCTACAGAGTTATTCTTGATAACTAATGTTTTGTACAATTTGGTGGGTTCGATTTCATTGCAAACATGTACCAGTGGCACTTTTATATGTCTTAATACCTCAGCAATAACGTAACAGAATCAGAGATAAAAATAGAAAAATCTTGTCCAGCATTAACAGGTCAAACTACTGGTGGGATTTCAACCAAACTTTGCCGGAAAGATCTGAATCACTTAGATCATTACAATTATTTTCAATCAGATTGGAAAATATATCAGTTTGAATAATTTGTTTCTTCTTATTGTAACTTGATTGTGTTTAATACATATTCCAAGCTATTTATTACTTGATTCTTAACCGTAAACAAATATAGAGCATGCACGTCAATATCAAATGACGTGTAAGATTTATCGTAAGTGAATTATTTATCTTTAGATAAAATTTAACTAGCGCGGGGCTTTGTGAAAATGACTAAAGATTTCACATTCGATTATCGTAATATTATTCACTTAAGATAATTTGTAAGATTTTTTTGTGAAAATGCCACAAAAAATCACAGGATATATAGTTGTTTTTTTTTAAATATTAGTCTGACAAAAGAAATTATAATAAAATTAGATTTATTTTACCTTGAAGATACTTTTTTCATATCAAAGTCGATATTGTTCTGTTTTGTACCCATGACGCCATACCATTTTACTTTCTTTTCTTATGTAACGAATTATTTGATTTACCGTAATTTTCAGGTCATATTAATAAGCGTTAACGAAATGTAAATTGAAAGGAAATTGAAACACGTGTCAAGAAAATGGATGTGTCAACTTAGACACTACAGAATACGAGTTTTGTATTGATGTATTATAAAAAATGTTGAAAAACATTACCAGCCCTGTTAAAATTCGTATTACTTTCCATAACGATTGAAATGAATAAAACATGTTTAGATATATTATATTTTTCATTTACCCTTCAGTCGAAGGTAACCTATCTATGCCCGAAAAGAGGGTATCAGAGGCAAAATGCTCCGATGGATCTTCAATACCTAAAATAAATTGGTGTGATAGGACCTTTGACTGCATAGACTTTACGGATGAATTGTCATGTCAGAACAGAGTTAAAGGTTTGCACAACGTTTTTTCATTATCTAAAATATGATACTGTTGTTTATAAGTAAAGTTTCTATGTTGTACATATGAAAAGTGTGCAACTTACTTTTGAACAGTAAGAAATTTCGCGCCGCGCCGCCACTTATAAGCGTGTTTTTGCTCCATGCCCCCATATTTCATTGTTTTTATTTTGCTCCTCGCATACCCGCGCGATGAAGTTTTATATATTTAACTTTATCAATTAAGAAGCCCTGTCCTTGCCATTTCAACTGGTGAATTCTCTAGTTTTATCATTGTGTGGTCGCGGGTCGAAGTTTTATTGATCTAACTTCGCCCCACATTCACGCTCATAAGTGTGCTTTTGCATGCGCCCCGCCATTTTAACTTGTTAATTCCTGACTTTTCACATGGCTGGGTCGCGGGTCGAGTAAGGGCACAAATCAGCCACCATAATACCCACAACTTTTGTCACCAATTTTATTGTGTACCACTTTTTACAATGGAGCTAGACTTCAAATATATTTATGAACATGTTATAACAAAGTGGATATTACACAAAAATAAACAAAATATGTTCGGATTTTTTTTTATTTTCTTTTGTGATATACAACAGCTAAAAAAAATTGTATGAAAATTTTAAAAGCAAAAAGGTTTGTTTATAAATTAAAAAAAAATCGATTATTAGCACGTCTAGTAACCTGGGCAAAATTGGATCAGCACTAGCTTTTTCGTTTACAATATATTTGTAATAATCATTATGATTAACATTGTTAACCTTCCTTTTTAGGTTATTTATACAGTTTTCCTATTAATTGATTGTTCACACAATATTATATAAATCAAATTCTTTTTAGGAAAGCTTTTAAAATTATTTGATAAACATGTAGAGAAAAATGCACATGATTCATTGTACCTCTAAAGCTCAATTAAGCAAAAAGTGCTCAGGGCATGTGAATGTAGTGTGTCCATTGTCCAGGGTTAGTCACAATTTCTTTAAACATCATTTCCACCTTAACCAATTGGTAAACCATCCGTAAGCGACACTGTGCAACATGTGTGTAAATAGTTTCAAGCCTAATGCATAAGTAGAACAGAGGAACTAGAGCTAAAATGTTCATTCTATGATAGTCTTCTTCTCCAAAACGCTTTCCTTCCTAACCAATAACTACCGAAGTTTCTAGTGACATTCCAACTTCAGTACCAACAATTCATTTTTGACAACAAGGATTAATTCGTTAGGAGCAAGTTAAATCAGGTTAGCGATATTTGGGCCATCATGAGTCGTTAACTGCTTCAAATGATGTTTTATTTAAGATCATGATCTCGCAATTATTGGCAAGGCAATTATGCAATCTAATTTACCAAAACGACTCAAACCAGAGGCATACTTCAACTGTGAACATAGCAAAGAGTGGATATCTACCTTAGCTATATGTGATAACGTCATAGATTGTCTAGATGCTTCAGACGAAGTAACTTGTTTTAACGGTAATATTTGTATTTTTACATTAAATTTACATGTTTCAATTAATTTTTCTATTTACATTTAGAATTTAAGAAAGGATTTAAAACGGCCAACATAGGAGACTTCCGGTATATATTATTTATTCTGCATGATGTTAACTACTTATACATATATCTATGTCAGTTTCATATGTACAGGAATGTTTTTGTTATTAGTTAGTTCATACACACGCACAAAAACACGCACACAGACACATGCGCGCGCATTATCATTCAGCTAAATCAAGTGTCTAAGCAGTGACTTGCCGTTTATGTTTTTAGTTACACTTTCTCAGTTCAGTTTTGTTTGAAATACGAACTAATTATGCAACTGATTTGGTAATTTAGGAATACACTTTATTTTTATTATATCAAGTTAGCAACCTGACATCAACAATAACCTCGCCTATTTCAACGGACTTGTTTCAATAGCTTTTATTGTCAGTCATATCAGCCTTTGAATTTTACAATTTTATTACATGCCCAGATAAGTCTCAAATCAAGAAGAAGTATTTATAATTTTAATTTCGTTTTCAATAACGAACAAATAAGAAAGCGAAAATAAAAGCACAAACTTAATGATGTGACGTCATAATTCATTTCGCAAATGACATCGTCGATGCCCACGTCATATTATAAACATTACAAACAGGCTAGCCTGATGTTTACTTTGTTACACCAGATTGTTATTAACATGTGAGAGAATAATTTCGTTCAAAAAAGCTGCATGTTTGTGTAGCTTTTTTTTATTGCTATGTTGGCTGATTTACGCCATGTCGTGTTATCGCTTCTTTGCCCTGTACACGCGAAAATGCAAAAACCCGAATGAACGACAAAGTTGACTTTTCATTTCTTCGTGTTTTCGCTTTTTCGGGTTTTCAAAAAGAGAAAAAACGGTCAGAAGAAACGCTAATACACGAGACGTAAAACCTGTCGTCTATTTGCTTAATTTTTGTCGTATATTTGCAGTTTCATATTGTTGTATTCTGACTGTTTCGCATTGTTGTGTTTTTGCTTTTTTTGGCATTGTTGTATTTTTCGTAAATCTGCTTGTAGCAATCATGTTCATATATGATTAACATATCATCCAAAATTGACTTCTAATTATCCAATCACATTTTAAGAAATGTAACAAGGCGAAAAGTGCATCAATGCGAAAATGTAATAATGCGAAAAAGCGAAAACACGACAGGTGAAATGTGTGACATATTTTGTGTGTCGTATTTTCGCTCTTCTTCTGTCGTAGTTTCGCTTTTTTGCCTAGAAAATTCAAAAAAGCGAAAACTCAAGAGTCCAGCTTTGTCGTCTCTTTGTGTTTTTGCATTTTCGCATTTTGAGGTGAAAAGGTGAAAATACATGGCATAAACAGCCACCATAGATAGAAAATAGTGAAGAAAAGTTTATGTGATTGATAGACCAGGGATATTTTTGGATCGATTTGTAAATGTAACAAAAATGTGAGTAGAAAGAAAAAAATTGCCGCCATTTACAAATTCTAGGGGCCAGTCCTTCGCCCCTGGAACTTAGAATTTGTAATTGTTAGCCTTTTTTTTCTTTCGACTCGAGATTATGTCCTTTGATAATAGATGCAGCAAAATGCAACATAAACAAATAAATTACGATTCTTACCTTTAAACATCGAACCAAATATATCCCTACTACTAAAAATAATAATTCACGTTAACTTTACTTTCCGGAATTGCCAGTGATCCGAAACTACCATACAAACTGTACCGCACTTTTTTCCGTTAAATGTTAAATTCAAAAGTTCACCATATTTTCAATTTCAATCAAAGAAAATTCAAATCGACAATCAAACACAAGCTACACAAACACGCGTCTTATTTTCTGAACGAAACTCTTTGCTCACTTATTTAAAGTGACATTATGCTCATATTTTCATAGTCAAGTTGAGCTGAATTGACTTTATATTTCAAAAGATTGACTGTTAAAATGGTGTTTGACCTACAGTTGGAAAATGGAAAATTATATATCTGCCTATAATCTGCCTATAAGGACTGCCACACTCTTTTATAATCTAAACATTATAGGTAAAGTTTAATGGATATTTACAGAAATTTCGTTTAGATCTATTTGTTATTTATTGTTTATGCGAACTAAATTATTAAATTAAAAGGAATTATGGCAAAATGAAAACTTATTTTGATCTTCACCCTTTCACCTTTAGATGGGCATGATGTCACTTTAATTATATAAAATAATTATCTGGCGGAATAAAGTAAATAAATAAACTTTCAAGTTCTCCACGAAAACCCTAGACAGCATGTTTGTTATGTTTTTAATATGAAATAGAAATCGATAATGTCATTTTCGAAATAAATTATGACGTCACTTAATTAAGTTAGTGTTTAACTATTTGCTATCTTATTTGTTCGTAATTGAAAACGAAATAAAAATAATAAAATGACATATTGATTCGAGACCTGTAAGGGTATTTAATAAAATTGTAGAAACATAAAGACTGATAAAAACGAAAACATAAGCTATTGAAGAAAAGTCATTTGAATTAGGCAGGGCTTATTTTAAATATCTGGTTATCGGGCAATTATGATAATATTTATTAGGATGTGATGACAATGAATTCTCTTGTGATGGCGGACATTGTATAAAATTTAGTGAAGTGTGCGATTTTATATCCGACTGTGCCGACGGTACAGATGAAACATGTGGTAAGTAGAACAAATAAGAAATATGAACATTAATAATTCATTAGATTGCTAAATTTCTTTCCTTGGTGTCAGGTCTTTAAGACTATATTTTACTTTTTAGTTGGGACCCAACTAGTGTACTTACAAACCCGAATTTTCCAACCATACAGGGTAACGCCCACTGCAGTTACGTTTCATCACCACTATATATGCTATATTGTATTCCTACATTTTTCAAGGAAGTTGAATTCATAGTGATCATCCGACCATGGCCGACGCATAAGCGCCGCGAGTGAAAAATAATGTTCTGTATTTCTGAAAACTTTGATTTATTGCGAATAGAAAAGGAGATAAGAAACGTATCTTTTTTAAATTCATGTGCAATTTAGCTTGAATTACGGTATTAGAAATGAAGCGGATATAATTTGAAAGGTCTATGAATGGAGATAATAATTGGTTTATATTTATTCTATAATTGGAGATAAGCGATTGACGGCTCGCAATGTTCAACTTACTCATCCGTACCTTATCATCACATTTTTGTATGATATTCCAGAAATTTTTGAAAAAGACTATTTTGAAGTTTATAATTGCAAAGTGAATATTGAAATAGAAATAGCCAGATATGTAGATAATCTATGTCTCTGGAATATTTAAGCCGCCTATACTGTAATGTACAGTAATTAGATGAATCCGAAAACTTCCGGTTTACTTTATGACCTAGCCTACTTGACAAGCATGTCAGCCTGTTTAGCCCATAAGATAATTTTTAAAGCAAAACATATTTATTGATGTCAATTCGTTCCCGAACCTAAAACTTTCGTTAATAATTTCGAAGTAATTTGGGAGATCTCGAGTCTTTCGTCACCAAGACATTTCGACCCTACTGTAGCCTAGTCTCAATTTTTGGACTGCGAAACCGCCAGATTTTACAAATTGATATTACACAGATGTCTGCCTTTACAGGGAAAACCGGCATATACGCCTACAATTTGTTGGTATTGTCACGGCCGTAACGTCTCTACCAAATGGGGCACATTCTTAAATATTTCGGAATCATTTTATTTCTTTTGAATGAATAAAGGGACTCTATGAAAGATTAGAAAAAAAACGATTTAACCCTCAATATGAGCCATTTAGCCAAACAAGCATTAATGTCGTTTTTTATTTTTCCCTCACCTCCTAGTGTTTTCCCCTTTTTACAGCCGAATAAAGGCTGTTTAACCTACGCAGCCCAATAAAGGTATATTTACCCCTGAAATGCTAATATTTTCCCCTAAAGCCCCTGTGCATATTCTTCACCAGAACAATGACTTAACATCAGCTTACTTATATCATTTAGAAGACAGAAAGCTGTCCCTGTAGATAGCCTCAGCTATTGATTTTATCAAACAAAATATTGAAGACCACATGACTGACTCAAACAAGTAATTGAAAGCATTAAAAGGTTTAGGTGTACCATCAAAAAAGACTCTTCGTCTTCAAATTGAGTTTAAACATCAATAATAGTATATGTTTTGATAAATTTTGTGTTGCTGAAAAATTTAATGAATTTTTTACGACTGTTGCTCAAAAGTAAGTTGAAAAACTTCCTACTAGTATGAATAATTTTGGAAGAAACTTTATATTATATTTTTATAGTAAAAAGGGTGTTGTACGTAACAGTTTTTCTTTATCTGTTATTACTAAGGGAACTGTAATTAAGTACTTAAATAAACTAGGGGCCAATAAAGCTACAAGCTTGGATGGTATACCTGCGCAATTTATAAGGATAGTGTTCACAACATTGCTGAACCCCTTAATCATATACGTAATTTGTCCATTATTACTGGTATTGTTCCAGATGATCTCAAGTCTGCCCGTGTTGTTCCATTGTTTAAAAAATACTGAACCTGGTAATTATCGACAAGTGTCTATTTTAAGTGTAGTGTCCAAGGTCCTTGAAAGAATTATTTATGACCAAGTAGATAGTTACTTATCAGAGAATAACCTACTTTATACCCATTAGTCTGGTTTTAGACATAGATATTCTACTGAACTTGCCTTTTACACCTTACAGATTTCATTAAATTTGAAATGGATAAAGGTAATTATGTTGGTATGGTCTTTTTAGATTTACAAAAGGCGTTCGACACTGTCGATCATAATATTTTACTCATGAAACTTGATGCTATGGGGTTTTCTAGTGATGTTATTCACTGGTTTAGGTCTTACTTATCTAGCCGTACACAAATGGTCAATGTCTCCGGTGTACTTTCATCTACCGCCAATGTAGCTTGTGGGGTACCCCAAGGTTCGATCCTTGGCACTCTCCTATTCTTGATTTATGTTAATGATATGGAGGCTGTGGTTCGTAATAAATTGCTTCTGTGTGCTGATGACTCAGGTATTTTAGTATCAGGTAAAGATATCCAGTATATCACCTCTCAGCTTACTGATGATCTCAGCAGTGTGAGTAAGTGGCTCACTGGTTATAAACTTTCCTTACATCTTGGAAAGACAGAGTCTATTTTATTTGCGTCTAAACCAAGACTTAGGTCATGTGATCAACTAAATATTGTATGTAATGGTACTACAATAACATCCACCAAATCTGTTAAATACTTAGGTGCTGACATAGATCAATGTCTATCTGGTGAGTCTAAAGCTAACCAGGTAATTAAGAAGGCCAATGCAAAACTTAAGTTTTTATATAGAAAAAGTTCATGTTTCAATAGGTATACTAAACAGCTTTTAGTTTCTTCATTAATACAATGTAATTTTGATTATGCGTGTGCCTCCTGGTATTTAGGGTTGAGTCAAAATCTAAAAAATAGACTTCAGGCCACACAGAATAAGTTGGTGAGGTTTACACTTAATCTCAGTCCCCGTACTCATATAGGGAGGGCTCATTTTGAGGAAATTATGTTTCTTATGGTGTTGTTGAGATTTTAGATGATTAAAGAAAAAAACCCACATTGTCATTCGTCCTTCACAGTCTTGTCCTGAATATGAATATAACTAGATACGTATTGAAGGGATTTTATGTAAATTTCATAAAGTGATAGAGACTTTTGAGAGGAAGTGCAGTGTTTAAGAAACATAACTTAACCTTGCTTCATGATTTAAATATCTCCTTTAAGTTAAAAATGCTTATTCCAAACTATCACTTAAACTTCACCCAGTTGTACAGACTCGAATTTTTCAAAGTGTCAAAGAACCATAACTGCATTCCTTAGTTTTTAAATATCTCCCTTATAATACATGTACTTAATTATGCTTGTTGTCCCCCACCTTTTCGAAGAAAAAAGGGGGATATAGAAATAGGCTCCGTCCGTCTGTCTGTCCGTCCGTCCGTCACACTTACGTGTCCGGTCCATAACTTTGTCATTTATTTTAGGAATCTGAAATAACTTGGCACAAATGTTTGTTATAATAAGACGATGTGTCATGCGCTACAATCAGACCCCTACCTCCAGGGTCAAGGTCATACTTGCTCATTCAAGGTCAACATTGTCTATTTGATGGTATATGTCGTGTCCGGGTCATCACCTTTTTATCTTTGAAGGGATTTTGTAAATACTTGCCACAATTGCTCACAATAATAAGAAGATGTGTCATAAGCAACAACCGTTCACCTACCTCCAAGGTCAAGGTCACACTTGGAGGTCAAAGATTAACATAGTCTGTTGCAGGGTATATTTCGTGTCTGGTCCATAACTTTGTCATTTATCAAAGGTATTTTGGATTACTTGGCACAAATGTTTGTTATAAAAAGAAGATGTGTATTGCGCAATAACGAGACCATTACCTCTAGGGTCAAGGTCGCACTTGCTCATTCAAGATCAGCAATGTCTATTTGAGGGTATATGTTGTGTTCGGTCTATAACTTTCTTATCTTTGAAGGGATTTTGTAAATACTTGCTACAATTGTTCACAATAATGAGAAAATGTGTCATGCGCAACAATCGGTCACCTACGTCCAAGGTCAAGGTCACACTTGGAGATCACATATTAACATAGTCTGTTATAGGGTATATTTTGTGTCCGGTCCATAACTTTTTCATATATCAAAGGATTTTTAAAAATACTTGGCACAAATATTCACTATAAGGAGACGATGTGTCGTGTGCAACACCTGCATCCCTACCTCTAAGGTCAAGGTCACATTTCGCGGTCAAAAATTAACATAATCTGTAAAAGGGTATATATTGTGTTCGATCTGGAACCTCTTTATAGTTCAAGGGATTTTGAAATAATTTAGCACAAATAATCACAATAATAAGACGATATGTCAAGTACAACACCTGCATCCCCACCTCCAAGGTCAAGGTCACACTTAGAGGTAAAAAATTAACAAAGTCTGTTATATGGTATATTTTGTGTCCCGTACATAACGTCTTCATAGATCAAGGGATTTTGAAAATACTTGGCACAAATAGTCACAATGATAAGTTTATATATCATGCGTAACACCTGTGTCCCTACCTCCAAGGTCAAGGCCACATGTAGAGGGCAAAGATTTACATACTTATATATTTTGTGTCTAGTCCAAAACTTTTTCATAGATCAAGGGATTTTCAAAATACTTTGCACAAATAATCAAAATAATAAGACAATATGTCAGGCGCAAAACTTGGGTCTAAACCTCCAAGATCACACTAAGAGGTCAAAGATTAACATAGTCTGTTAGAGGGTATATTTTGTCCCATCTATAACTTCTTCATAGTCCAAGGGATTTTGAAAATACTTGGTACAAATAGTTACAATAATAATACGATATGTCATGCAATACATCTGCACCACTACCTCCAAAGTCAAGGTCACACTTAGAGGTCAAAGCTCATCATGATAGATTTTTAAATTCAGTGTTGAATTTTATTTCTTTAAATAAACTTACTGTTGCAATTGCAGATCTAGCATTGATCATAATTTTGGACCGAAAGTCCTTAGATCCATACTTCAATCTTTTGAAATAGCACAATTTTATGCTTCATATAAAAGTTCCCCGAGGTGGGGGACGTTGGTAACTCTGTTACAAATTCTTGTCCAGAGAAATACTGGAAAATAGTTGATGAAATTTAATTAAATTTTTACACTGCGAACACATACAATTGAAAGGAAATGTATTTTCAAAGAACCATAATTTTCCTAGCTAAATTTTACAATTATCATCTCTTATAATACATCAACATTTAAAATATTGCTTTTCTGGAGTAAATCTTTTCAACGATATCTCACTCAAGCTAACTACAGTTGTAGAGACTAGTGAGCAGAATTGCTGGGTCAAAAAACCAAAAGTCTACATTACTTGATGTTTTAATTATCTCGGTTTATATTATTTCATGATACTTGTTCAAACATATTGTATGAATTTGATTGAAATTTCATACAGTGAAAGCGATAAGCATGAGAAGTGCAGTGAACAAAAGCCATCATAAGTTCTAATGACATGGCCATATTCATTTAATGTGATGCAAAAATATTGACCATTTGAGTGTTTTCTTGATACTGATACAGAATATTCAATATATTCATATCACAATTGATTATTTTTCATAGCATTGTCTCCCTTTATTATGTCATGTGTTAAAATATTCGAGCTTGCAGTTTCCTCTAGAAGCTCTTTCTTCACCTGTTGCTCTTGTCAAAAAGGGTCATTAACGGTTTGTGATGGACCTACACGTGCATGTAACCGAAATATTATATTTAAACATGTGTGTCATAGAATAATTTTATCAACTACTGTTCATTTACTGTATTGTGCAATTTATATTTATCAACCGGCAACAACGTTCACTCATTGAAATATCTGCCCCCGAAATAGTAAAGAAATGGTAAATTTAATCCTTCAAGTACGTCCCAACTGCAGTGCCTTCAGCACGCTGATCTAATACAGTGTAGCTGGCCTATAACGAATTTCTTGGGAAACGGCAAATGGCTGTTTTATATAAGAAATTCGTATGGACATGATGCATATCGTTGAGGTAATTGTTATTATGGTTTAAATACATTTTCTTTATAAGCAGCATGAAAAGTTACATAAAAAACTAAACAAAATTGCAGATAAGGGTTATCTTGGTGATACATTTAAAACTTATATATCCTACAGCGATATGGCATCAATAAAACGTAACTACGTGAAACCACGATTAAATTACGGATTAACAGCCTAATTTTAAAATTACCAAACTATTAAAATTGAAGTCACAACATTCACTATACGAGTATGACATTTTGAAAAAAGTGTTATTTATAAAAATTAAAAAAGTTTGTTTGTGGAACTAACTTACATGTCAAATTCAAATTTAATTAAATTGATTTGTTTCGTGCATGTTTAACTTTTACTGCATATTATTTGTTTTACAAACATGTTTCAGATTTCCAAAAGTGTGATGAAAATGAATTTCGTTGTGAAAATAAACAATGCATTCCATCAGAAAAACGATGTAATGCTAAACCTGACTGTTTGGATAAAAGCGACGAAAAAAACTGTGGTAAGTATAAAATATTACAATTCTATACAAATCAACTTAAGGATACATGTAAGTAAATATGTCTTACTAAAAAAAAGATCGTATGAACTATGTATGGGACTCTGCGTTCTTTGCTACAAATAAAGTGGTCCTTTCTTAAAAACTGCCAGACATTTTAATGCCACTTTATTTTCATAGTGTGTCCACTCATGGTGTGCATGACTAAAAATAACATATATATATATATATATACTTTGTATGAAGTCAAAACAGGTTCATTTCATATACATAAAAGTACCATGTAGTAATTACCAATATTGTCAAATATCCAATTTGGGCATAGTATATTTAATTAAGAAAATTCATTTTATAATGTATATTACTTACAAATTAAGTCGAATGATTAAGAACGGCTTTACTTACTTGACATTAATTAAACTGATTAACAAATGTCATCAGTCATAAAGTTTTAAATATATTGCGTGAAGACATATAGCATTAAACATCATGTTTAGAAAGTGGAAAAATATTAATAAAAACATTATTTTAATAAATAGTTCCTGCAAATCACAAGTATGTTAATCACTATATTTGCACTGGCTTTTTATTTTAAAAGGTAAGAATTGTTTAAAAAATATGATCCGTAGACGCCATAAAAGGACGAAAACGATGTTTTTTCGTCGTTCCAGAACAGAATAGATCGAATGGCGACTTTCTCAAGTGCATTAATTTAGGCACCTGAGTAGAACCACATTTATAAGGTAATCGAAATTCGGTTATCCGGCTGAAAAGTTTCCAAACATGAAAGAATCCAAAGTGCATGTTGTGATGATTCGAACTAACAGCGTTGAGGTACACAAATCGATGTTGCAAATCTAAATTTTGAAGAAGCAGGAATCATCATCTTACACTTAAATTTTGTTTCATAGTCAAATACATTGAAACTCTTCATTTACATTTTATATATGAAATGAAAAAAGAATATTATGGACTAAGATTTTTGCAAAAACAAATGAATATAATTGTTATCAAGGTTCATAAACATATGTCATAAATACATCTTTTCTTTTAATTTAAGAGTCCTGCACAAATTCATTTCTGTGTTCTGGTGATTACAAATGTATTCCTCTTCGTCTGACGTGTGATCGCTACCCTGACTGTACAGACAGCAGTGATGAATTAACTTGCCATAGTAAAATTCCAACATCTGCTGATTTAAGGGATGAATATCCTTCTATGGCAGGTTCGAAAGGTGAGCAAAATTCTTATATCAAGTCATTGTTGACTCAAAATCATTTTTTGTCTTCTTTTTGTTTGTTTGTTTTTTTTTTTTTTTTTTAAAAGCTCAGAACATTGATGACAAAAGCATGAGTAAAAAACTGGATACAAGGTGATTCCTAGGAAGCATTTATCACAACAATATTGCAGGAGAAGTGCAGACTCGGTTGGTTTAATTCAGTCTGTACATGAGGGCTAATGAATACGTTCAGCATTCTTCACGCCTCCTAGCACCGGCATGAGCGGTACTCAATCCTCAACACTCAATAGTGTTGGCATCAATGATCCCGAAGGACAAGAAAAATATAACAACACTGAAGTGAAGTACGGGGCAACTTTTTACAGCTGCCACACAGCACTTGACACCTGCTGTTGTGAAGTATAAAAATCTGGAAACAAAGTGATACATTTCATAGTATCTTTTAAAATGGAATGTGAGAACTTAAATTTTGCCGTGTTGGGCTTTCTTTAGGAATTCTGTTTTTATCTATTTTAACTTCCTCTTTTCTACCTAATGTCAATTCTTTTAATGCCTTTAACCTATATCTTATAGTTATGATCAAACTTAACTTTTTTTAAAAAAAATGCAAACTTAAATGGAGCTTTCCCTGTCAAAAATATATCGCAAATGAAACTTCAGCTATACACGATTATTAACCCATATTTGGATCTATCAGTAGTTTATAAACATTTGAAAGACTTCTCAAAGTAGAAAAGAAGAATCAATTAAAGAAAAATACCGGCACCAGCAAAATTAAAAGAAACATAATATACTCTTGTTTTATCACCAATAATTCTAATGTTAACAAAGCAAATCTAATCATCATTCACGCTATTGTTCTTTATGTTGAAATTCATTTTTTGAGTTTTTTTCGAAATGCTGGTACCTTTCCGACAAGGACATATTTCATGGTCATGTTTTGACTATACTTATGTTTTGTTCTCAAAATATATAAAAGAAAAAATTAAAACCAAATATCATTGCATGTTTATTAGTATTTTATTTGTACGCATTGTATGGTTTATCAATTGTCATTGGCCATTTTTTTGGTAAATTGCTCTTATGTCTAATATTTTTTCAATCTGTAAAGCATTTTATTCAGTTGCGAATCAATCGTGACAAAAATGATTTCAAAAAAGACGCATGGTTTTCTGAGAAATGGCAAAATTGTATCCTTTGTACTTTTTAATCCTGCATAAAAGTACAAGTACATAAAGACATTCATGTACATCAGCTTAACGCTTCTTGATCAATGTTTCATTTCTTGCATTGTTGCAAATAATTACTTTTTTATTTTTTTTTTCAAATGGGAATACATTTTTATTTATCTCTGTATACAAATAATGATCCCACAATTGTCTAATTTCATGGCAATGGACTGCTTACCGGACCAAAATAGCATGGAACCAGGCTACAATTAATATGTGTCTCCATCTAAAGAGTATCTGTTTTTCATTGATCAAAGCGCACCGGTGTAAGTGTTGTTGCACTGCATTGTCATAAAACGTCATATATTTTCTTTCTACACATTTATTTACAATTGGCAACAAGAAAAATTTCGTTCTGGAGAAATTAAGTTAATCTTATCCTAAAAAATTCTTTAATTGCTGCTTTTCATATTTTGTTGCAAATGCATAAAAGGCATCAAACCCGTTACCAAATCTAATCAAAATAAAAACTCACATATGACCTCGCTTTACTTCATCAATAGATAAATCCTCTGATTAATGGATAAAGTAACAAATTTTAACATTATTATAAAAATGATAATATAGCAAACGTATTTTCTTTTTCACTGCATACAACATAAGAAAAGCCTTTTACCGCCACAACACGTAAAAACTTTGAGAGATTTTGCAAAACGCATTGAAAATTCAACACGAAAACGTTTAAATTCTAAAAATGAACGCCGTCCTGTATTAAATGAGGACTAGTGTGGTCGTAATGGAACTTCATTGTCTCTGCGTTTACCCTTTAACCCATTACTTCATGAGCATTTTGTGAAAAATGGCTGTTTCATGTTCATCTCATATATTCTTATGTTTTGTCGTGTTCACATAGGGGTAAAGCAATTTAAGTGAATATCGTGTTTATGCTCTCCAAAGGGAAAGCATATATTCGTCGCCTTGTCCGTCCGTCCGTCTGTCTGTCCGTCCGCTCTCACAGGACAATAATTATGTGGCTAGAGGGACAATAGGTAACTGTTCATTCTCTTTGATGTCTTTCTTCCGTAATGCTTTTTGAGGCTATTTTCTTTTGTGTAGCTAAAAAGAACAATAGAGAGAACAATAGAGTAGCCACATTTTCACTCTCAACTCTCCTGTTAGAACGTCCGTCCGTCTGTCCTTCTGTTTGTATGTCCGTTGTCCTGGCCGGAGAATAATTTTTAAACCCTTGGAGATAATTTATTTAAACTTCAAACATCGAGGCAGAGTGCAGTGTCAAAGAACCATAACTCTATTTCGCCCCGTTTTTGAATTATCTCCCCTTTTAGAAAAATCTTGTCCAAGAAATAGCTCTAAAACTATAAGAGATATCAACATAAAACTTTGTAGGTAGATTGATATCATTGAAAAAAGTGTAGGTCAAAAGAAACGTAACTCTGCCTTACCTAATTGTGGAGTTATTGCCGTGTGTTCAATTTTACAATTTGAACTTTGTCTAGAACATTACTCTTAAATTATAAGAGATATCAACATGAAACTTTGTAGGTACATAAATCTCATTGGATAAAAGTGCATATCAAAAGAGCCATAACTCTTCTTAGCTTAGTTTTTGAATTATCTCCTCTTTTAGAAAAAAATTGTCTGAGACACTTCTCTATAATTACAAGAGATTTCAACATGAAACTTTGTAGGTATATATACTCGTATATCAATAGGATCATGTGCAGTACACAAATACCTAACTCTGTCTGGCCTTATATTTGAGTTATTTCCCTTTGTTCATTTTTGAAATTTTGAACTTTGTCAGGGACACACCCCGGAAACCATAACATGTATCAACCAGAAACTTTGTGTGTTAATAGATCGCATTTATTACAAGTCCAGTGCAAAGAATATTTACTCTGCCCTGCCTTATTATGAAATGATTGCACTTTGAACTTTGTCCAGGGACATAACTCTGAAACTTAAAAAGGTGTACTTTCCTGTGTCAAATACCTATTCGGGGAGCATTTCGCAGTTCCAAACCGGGTTCTTGTGATTTAAGTTATTTCAGCTCATACAATAAAACTGTCAATAGATATAAACATTTTTTTTATGTCAGAAACCCTCTTTCTGAGGTACCTTAATGTCTTAAAATTGACAAGGATTCACATTCATTGTAAGTATCCTAAATTTGATCCTTATTTTATTTATGTTCTTGCCTGCAAAACTTATCACACAAAGATCCTCATGAATATTTTAACAAGTTACTACAATAGAGATAAGTCATTAGTTAAAACGGAGAACTGTCGATAGGAACTAATAATAAGTTAAAAAGCATAAAACAGTCAGCTGAAGGTTTCCTTTTTTTCATTTTTAGCCGTTTTAAACAACAACAACAAAAACAACATGTATTAAGCGTTAAACACCTCAAAGATGCATATAGACAATATATAAAATCATATGCTAAACTATAAATGAAGCTAAACAAAAAGCAAAAACATACAGAATAGTCAGAAAAGTAACACGATATCATCCAACCTTTAATTTCTTAGATTATTCGCAACTTTGTTTACTGTTCTTTTTTGGTGCCCTGACATAAGTTTTTCAAATTAAAAAATACTTGTCCAATGGCAATAAAATCTTTTAAAGTGTTTATGTCTTAGATGTCTGTATTAAGGGCAAACTAATAAAAAGTGGTATTCATCTTCAAATTGATGCATGGTACAGTTATTACATTATCTATTTACTCTATCCATGTTGTCTTTTCTTCCAATTTCGATATGAAGTTCTAAACCTACAATAATTCGATTCTGAAGCATTCATCGATTAAAAAGTTTAAATTATTTTCAAAAACAAAGTCATGCTTAAAGGACTCGTATGATGTAAGTCGACTTTAATTATTTTTAATTGTATACTGTTCTTGATTATATATATAATGATACGCTGTTTAATAGACTGAAACATTTATATTTGCTTAATTTAACCATACATTTGTCATTCTTATTTTATCAAGTATTTATTTAACATACCATGTCGAGTTAGAACCATTGTACTTTTTTCGATTATCTGCATCTGACCGTAACATATTATGTACATTGAAAACTGCACTATTTGTTGGTAGGTTTAAAATTTTTATCCAGAATTTAATCATTATAAATTTTCTATGTACATACATGGGGTATCGTCCAAGGTCCCATATAAACATTCCCTGATAGTCGATATTTCTACCCTAAGGACTTTTCTACAAAACTTGATATGAATCATTTCAATATCTTTAGCTTCATGATATCCCAAAACCTCCGTGCTATAATTCAAGATAAAATTTACAAGACTATCAAAAAATTACAAACTGGTAAGTATTAATCTTTTCGTACTTTCTCGACAATTTCGTGAGTCGATTTAATAGTATTTGAGAGTAAATTGTCTGCAAGATAGACATTAGGTAATTCCTCTATAATGTTTTGGATCATCCGCATTAACACTTTTTAAAACTGGGATAATACTACCTTCACCCCAAGTTTTTCAGCATTCATAAACATTTTGCTATATAGTTTAAGTAGAAAAGAGCTTATAAAATTAAATGATTTTTTTAATATTTCCGAGGGCAAATCCCGGGGCTCTTTCCATTATTTTGAGAAAATACGGCGTCCTTTACTTCTAGTCAAGAAATTTCTGCGTCTAACTCTACATCATATTGTTCGGAAATGCTTAAATTTTTTAAACTTATATTTTCTACCCCAAACAAAGACTGTAAATGATGGCTTTAAATTTTCTTTCCGAGTATTTTTAGGCTAATTCTCCTTTTTTACATGTTTCTAAAATTGTTTTTGCCTAGATTTTGCGATATTTGCTTTATTCCTTTCCTCGTTTATCTTAAATGTTTTCTTTTTCCAGAATTAAACTTTATGGTATTTACTTTTTAAATAAAAATAAATATTTTGCAAATGCACATCATTTTTATTTTTCGAAACTGATTTCTTGCTTTTGTGAATTTTTTCCTTGCTTCGTAACACGCTGCATTAAACAATTTTGTTCTATCGTGATTTAGATACTGCGTTTTCTTTGTTACTCGATGTTTGTTGATATTGTTTGCTAAATGCTGAAATACCGTGTCTTGTTTAACTGAATTGTCAATACCGTCAGTCTCTTTATTTTTGCATAATAACTGAATCGCACTTTGTTGCCCGGGTAAACGTTCCGTTAATACTTGACTTTTAGTCTCGTCTCAAATAACACGTTTATTCTTGTGCGCACTGTTAGGTTTTAAACAGGTTTGATTTGAAATGTCAAGTACTATTTAATCAGGTGTATGATCGAAAAACTCGTCCGGTGGAAGGATTTCGAAATCTGAGATGATATCAAAATCATTGACATTTGAGATAAAGTAATCAACGACGCTATAACCGTTTCTGTTGTAGAAATATAATTTCCTATATTCGCATCCTTCTATAACCTACCATTAACGATTAACATATTTGAGGATTTACATAAACTTAATAATCTCGTCCCGTTAGCATTTGTCACGTGATCTTTACTTACACGTGGTGGTACGTGGGTCAAATTTGACAACTGATCAGCGTCAATAAACCTATCAAAACATAAATAATCAATTTGGTTTGATGTTCGGCTACTAAAATCACCATTTTCCAATTATTTTGATATTTTTAATGCCTAACTCTATGGTTTCAAAGATATCAGTTTCCTGCATATCAATTGCTTTTGAACTATTTGGCGGAATATATACATTACAAATATAAATATCGTCTACTGTATTCAATGCGTTTTAAATAATTTGATTCCTACAATACCACAAGATAAAATTCTCTTAGATCTTAATATTATAACTTAAATACTGTTTATAATATACTGAACTTCCGCCACTATATCGTCCTTTTGTACCATTGTGTGACTTCTTCCCATATAAATGATCGCATTTAAAGCGCTTAATTTCTAAATTCAAATGTTGTTTTTATGAAAACCATGTTTCTGTTGTTATCAACAAACAGACGATGGCCAAGAAACCCAAACTGTACCTTAGGTTTTAGGTCCAGCCAAAATAACAGATCCAGTAACTACTTATAAATATATAAATATATTGACATGGAACATTGCAGGTATAAATAAACATAGACAAGATATTTCCTTGATACATTATTTATATGCTTTTGACATTATTGGTTTATTAGAAACATGGGGTAACTTTAATGGTGAATATGATACGTTTTTGCCTGGGTTTTGTCATTTTGATTGTATTAGAACATGTAGAAAGAAACACAATAATGCTTTAAGAAATAGTGTGGGTATAAGTGTTTTTGTCAAGGAAAATCACGTGACTTCAAAACTGATATCACGAATTAAGCATGAATTTACGGAGTGTGTTGTTTTACTATTGAAGGGTAGCTTATTTAGAGTAATGAAAGATATTATTGTATGCATAACGTATATTTCCCCTGAAGGATCAACAGTTTATCGTAATAATACTGAAAACACTGGCTTTGCACTATTAGATGACCATTTGTTAAATCTTAAACATGATTTTCCTAATTGCTATTTATATCTTGCTGGCGATTTTAATGCCAGAACAGTAGATTTCCGTGATTATATTCCATTTGATAACTTTGATTTTTTGTACCATGAAACAGTTGACTATGAATCAGATTGTTTTGATTTACATAGAAATAATAAGGATAATTCTCGATATAATAATTTTGGTAAATATTTAGTTGAATTATGTTGTACATATAACATACATATTGTGAATGGAAGATGTGGGAATGATAAAGTAGGCAAGTTTACATGTGTAGCAAATGATGGTCTAAGTGTGGTTGACTATCATATTGTATCAACAGAACTATTTTCCGTCATATCATACTTTAACATAGAAATGCGCGATGAATCGGACCATTTCCCCCTATTATCGCAACTCAAGTTTGAATCTATTTTCGAGCCTGTTGTCAATATACCTCAATCAAATACTACTCTGATTGAAAAATTTAAATGGAAGGATAAGTTCAAGGATACTTTTTTTTAGATATTTTCGATAGAAAATTAGCTAAATCCAGGGATGTAATTTTTCAAAAAATAGAATATGATATAAACGATGCAATTTCGTCATTGATAGAAGTATACCGTTCGTCTGCTACGCACAGTCAAATGTTTGCTTTACGAAAAAAGCAGTTTAATCAACCAAAAAAAGTAAAGAACATAAAAATATTATATTAAGTCAATTTAGGTTAACAAACAATATCCGTGATTACGAATTATATAAAGTTTCTAAGAGGCATTTCAAAAATACCTGTCGAAATAAGAAACTAATGAATCTATCTGAAAATAGAAATAAGCTTATAATTTCAAGAAATAACCCGAAGAAATTTTGGTCGCTAGTTAAATCTGGTTCGATACGAAATAAAATGACTTCTGAAATAACGGCAATCGTCTGGCTAAATTATTTTGAACAGTTACTATTTCAAGAAAATCAAATTCCCATTGTTGAATTAAATAGTCGTATAAATGATTTACAAACTGATGAAATAACAGACCAAATTCTTAATTGTGAAGTTACAGTTGAAGAAATAACAAGGTCAATTTCTAAACTAAAGTCAGGAAAATGTCAAGGTAAAGACGGTATATGTGCAGAGTTCTATTAAAATACTTGTCATAGTATATCTCCTATTTTGTGTAGATTGTTCAATAAAATCCTGACAACAGGTAATTTCCCAGACGCATGGTGTCAAAGCATCATAGTTCCTCTATATTAATCAGGCGATAGAAATGACCCATCTAATTACAGAGGGATTTCATTAATGAGTGTTATTTACAAAATATTTTCGAACATTATTAAGGAAAGGTTAGATAAATGGACAAATCATTTTGATATCAAAGATGAAGCTCAAGCTGGTTTTAGATCCGAATATTCCGTTGTTGATAACATGTTTTCACTTCAGGCTATGATTCAAAAGTACATTTCAAGGCCACAAGGTAGATTCTATGTTCTTTATATAGACTTTAAAAAAGCATTCGACTCCCTAGTACATTATAATATATTTAATAACATTTTAAGTAAGGGTGCAAATGGAAATTTAATTAAAGTTCTAATTTCAATGTATTCAAAGTTAGAAAATTACATCAAAGTATCAAATACATCGTTTAATGACAATAGGCGGGAAAATATATCATGTGATCGTATCTCCGGTCCGATCAGGTGTAACATCGGCACGAGACAAGGAGACGTGAATTCGCCCAGTATTTTCAACTTATACATTAATGACTTATTTACTCACTTGAGAGAAACGTGTAACGGTATATTTATCACGAGTGATATACCAGATATTTCATGTCTCCTTTTTGCAGACAACGTCGCGTGTGGGGCGGATACCATACATAACCTCCAATTACAGCTAAACGCCGTATCCGAATTTTGTAACCGTTCCGGAATGACGGTAAATATTAGTAAAACGGAAATAATGGTATTTCGTAACGGCGGTCCTCTACGTCATTCTGAAAAATGGACATTCAATGGCGCTTAAGTAAACGTTACTTCGATATATAAGTACATGGGTCTTTTTTTTACCCCAAAATTAATTTGGACTACCGCAAAATTTAGGCTAGCTGCACAGGCTAGAAAAGCCATATTTGCAATCAGACGTTATCAAATTTCATTTGGTCAATTCTCACATCAAGATATATTTAAGTTGTTCGAGTCCATGATAGTTCCGATATTGACTTACGGAGCAGAAATTTGGGGTCATTCGTATTCATCCGAAATAGAAAAAGTGTAAATTGAATTTTGTAGATACTTTTAGGTGTAAACGATTCCGTAAATAATAGTATGGCTTTAGGTGAATGTGGTCGTCTTTCGTTATGCTCAATATACTACATTAAATGCATCAAATATTGGTGTAAACTTTTACAGATGCCAGTGACGCGTTATCCATGAAGCTGTTACAATATGTTAAAGTTGCAAGATAATGTAGGGAGAAAAACTGGGTTACACATGTACGCGAACTTTTATACAAATAAGGATATGGTTATGTTTGGAGAAGCCAAGATATGGGTGATTTTAATATGTTTATATTTTCTTTTAAACAACGTATTGCTGACTGTTTGGAACAAAATTGGTCTGACGATATCCATTCCTCTACTAGATGTGATACATATACTACATTTAAATCTTTATTGAATGTTGAACAATATTTAACTATGGAACTGCCATTCCTTTTAGGAAATCACTTGCGCGCTTCAGATGTTCAAATCATAGGTTAAACATAAAAATTGGGCGCCATTATGGTATTGAGAGATCAGATAGAATATGTCCATACTGTTTTATTAATAGTAACCGTTTAGTTATTGAAAATGAATATCATGCCTTTTGTATTTGCCCCAAGTTTGATAGTATAAGACAACAATATCTGTTTAATTGGTATAAGGGAAGACTAGAACAAGTTAATTTCTCATACTTAATGAAAACCGAACATCATCCTACATTAAAAAGTTTAGCATTGTATGTAACCAAACTTATGACTAATATTGATAAGAATTGATTGGTTTCAATTATTTCTTTTTCTAGACAATTACATGAATGTCTATTGTATAGTTTTTCATAACAAAAGTCTGATTTTCCTTTCGTTTTTGCATTTATTTAAAAGGACTAGTTTTTGTATATTTTTTTCATTTTCGGAACTTGATACCACATGTTTTACATTAAGGGTTGTGGTAATATGTATATTCTCTACCTTGTTGTACAATGTTAAAAATTATGGAATATGCTACTATTTTGTATTTCATAACTTGTGACACAATCAGATGTACATGTATCTTTCTGTAATTATATAGTGTATTTGGGCCGATTGCCTAAATTACATTACAATAAACTTGAAACTTGTTGCTATAAACATGTCATAAATATACAAAATGTCCAAAAAATTCGGATCACCCAATTTTTCTTGAAAGTCCATTTACATTCCATGTAAATAATAATGAGAATAAAGAGTTGCTTCCCTTGACATTACTAATGGATTTGTGCCGTAGCCGTTTTTCTCACATACAATTGAACATTTATATAAAGCTTTCTTGCAATAAATTTTGCTTCGTTTCCTTTATCTGTTTCCGCTTTTTTTGACAGGATAAAGCTCATTTCTTGCATATCGCACTTGCTTCGGTTGTTGCTTGCCGTCGCCTACCTGCCGTTCCTTTAGGTGAAGTCGCGTTTCGTACCAACTTTACGAATTTGTTCTAGATCTGAGTAATCATGGAATTTAATGGTCGTGGTTTCTTAGTCAAATTGTTCCCGATTCTACGAGCATGATCGAATTTCATATGTAAAGCATCCATATTGAGATTTTCCGAACCGAAATCCTTTACCTTTTCAGATAAGTTTTCTGCCACGTCCTCCTTTACACCGTAAACAACAAGTTCTCTCTAAATTTTCGTACCAACTTTACGAATTTGTTCTAGATCTGAGTAATCATGGAATTTAATGGTCGTGGTTTCTTAGTCAAATTGTTCCCGATTCTATAAGCATGATCGAATTTCATGTGTAAAGCATCCATATTGAGATTTTCCGAACAGAAATCCTTTACCTTTTCAGATAAGTTTTCTGCCACGTCCTCCTTTACACCGTAAAACAACAAGTTCTCTCTCATTGACCTAGCATCTAAGTCATCTATCTTATCACTATCTTATCTCGGTTGTTCTCATATTCTTTTACCATTGACTCCAAAAGTTTGCATGATTTTTGGAGAGTAGGTATTTCTTTTTTTTTTGCTTCTAGAAGCTCAGTTTTCTGAATCTCGGATACAGAATTTATGAATGAACAGAATTGCTCTATCGAATCAACCCTGGACTCTATTGTATTTAGTTTGCCTTCAATATCCGATACTTATTATATTTACAGATTTTTCAATGCTTTCTATTTTAGGCAAATATTGCGTTAAACACTTCATGTCCTCCATTAGCTCATTTTTTACTGTAATTACATATATTAAAAAGGCACATTTTGTTTCAGAAACGAACATTTTTTCCTACTGAAGAAAGGGTGAACATGAATTGTATAACATTTAAATGATGGTTTTAAAGCATAATATGTGTTCAGCACGTAAAGAATGTGAAATGATTTGTCAAAATGTAAACAAATAAGTATTACCACTTCCATTTTCTGTAAGTTAAACGTACGTATTGCTCAGGTAATTGACCAATGTGTAACGTTTTTTGAAACTATAATAGGACACCATAAATTAAAACCTTTTGAGAAATGAAAACGAAATCATTTCAAGGCATGAGTGGCCTCTGATAGATAAATGGCAGATGTTTCCACCCAAAATATGGTTCCTGTGGTCTTTAAGGATCATTGATTGAGATGCTAAAATTACCTGTTAGGAACAGACTCGCACTGAGTCCTTTATTTTCAACTTAGTGTGTTTTTGTGTTGTCAATACTCGAAATGCATATGGTTTTTTTTCTGATTTTTTCACCCTTTATATCATACAAAATACTACTAAACATGTGTATTTGTTTATAAAATGAAAAACACATCTAAATATAATTACTCCTTTTCTAAGAAAAAAGACTCGAAATTGGTTTCAAATTGAATAAATGACCATTGGCTTGATCAGAAAGAAAGGATGGCCTTATCGCTTTTAAATGCTCACAGGATGATATTTGCGGCATGGTCAAGATTTTAATGCCAGGATACAATATGGTATTTTTTGTTAAACGGACCACAAGCATTTGAGTTGTGTTTTTTTGTTCTTTTTTAAAGTTTTCATATCATTGCTGAACAGTTTTACAAAAATTTACCAAATGCTTGAGGTACTGAACATGCTAGGCGGGTTAACCTATCTGCTATGTCTGGTCAAGGCAAAACATTTACAATGTATATAATTTCAATTATATTTAAATTTTATATTTGTATCTAAATTTAAATGTTTTCATAGATCATATATTTTACCACAGTCCACTGTTGTATCTATAGTATGGCAGATGAACAAAGGAAATTGTACATGACTCCCTCTACCCTTAATGGTCGGGACATTCAATTTTTCCTCTTTTTTTTCATCTTCATTTTTTTCTATATTAAGCTACAAGAATTTCAAATCTCAACTTATATCCTAAAGTATGCTCTAAAGAAAATAAAAACAAGCAAAACCCTAGATGCACAACTAGTCAACTACACCTACTGACTAACATTTCTGTAAAGTTTCATGACTCTTGTTCAAATACTTTTCGAGTTACGCAAGACAAAAGTCGAAATACTATGTCAAAGGAAATAACTCTAAAGGTACTGAATAAATCTAAAAACAAACATGGACATGGTCGAGTTTGTATGAGGCTCTTTGGAAAATTATTGAGTGATACATTATTTTTTCAATTATACATTGAACATATTAAGGCATTAAATTGCTATAATAATACATTGAAAAAAATGTATAAAAGCTACTCTAAAATATTAAGAAAATGGGACCCATTTGGTAAAGAGACAGGGTATGTGCATATTTACAACAGTCGCCATTGTAATGACGGACATCTGTGAAATATCAGTTGGCAAATTCGGTCGGTCTTGCATGCAAGGGAAGTAGGCAGTAGCAGCAGTAAGAAACGAGAAGCTAGAAATAGGTAGTAGCAGTAGCGTAGCAGTAGCAGTAGCACAGCAGTAGCAGTATTACAGCAGTAGCAGTAGCGTTGCAGTTGCAGAATCAGTATCACAGCAGTGGCGATAGCACAACATCAGTAATAACACATTTTTAAAACGTGAAATTGGCAATAACAGTAGCACAGCGTTGGCGGTAGCAAAATAAAATTATAAAACGTGACATTGGCTTAGCAAACGAAAAACACGTGAAATTGGCAGCAGCCGTACAACAGCAGTAGATTTAGCGCAGCAGTAGTACAGTTATAACAGTAGCAAAATTATTTAACGTGAAATCGGCAGTAGCATTATCACAACAGTAGCAGTAGTAAATTATAAAGAATGCGTGGTTGGCATTTGCAGTAGAAGTAGCAATATTAAAAAACGTGAATTTGGCAGTAGCAAAAAAAAAAATAAAACGTAAACTTGGCAGCAGCAGTAGCACCGCAGTATCAGAAGCACAACAGTAGCAGTAGAACAGCAGTAGATTTAGCGCAGCTGTAGCACAGCAGTAACAGTAGCACAGCAGTAGCAGAAGCAAAGCAGTAGCCTCAGCAAAATTATAAACCGTGAAATTGGCAGCAACAGTAGAGCAACAGTAGCTCAACGGTAGCAGTAGTTAATTTCAAAAAAGTGTCGTTGGCAGTAGCAGTAGAAGATAAGTAGCAGTAGCACAGCAGTAGCAGTAGTACAATTTTAAAACGTAAACTTAGCAAAAGCAATATCGCAGCAGTAGCAAAATCATAAAGCGTGAAATTGGCAGTAGCAGTAGCACAGCAAAAGCAGTAACAACATAATAAAACGTGAAACTGGCAGTTGCAGTAGATAGTGGCAAAGCAGTAGCAGTAGCAAATTTATAAATCGTGAACTATGCAGTAGCAGAAGGCAGAAGCACAGCAGTAGTTATAGCAAAATTGTAAAACGTGAAATTGGCAGTAGGTAGTTGCAAATCAGTAGCAATAATAAATTTATAAAACTTTATAAAACGTGACATTTGCAGTAGCAGTAGCCAGTAGTACAGTAGAAGCAGTAGCAAATTGAAAAAAAAACTTGTAGTTGGCAGTAGCAGTAGCAAAGTTATTAAACGTGAAATTGACAGTAGCAAAAAAACGTGAAATTGGCAGCAACAATAGCACAGCAGTAGCAGTAGCACAACAGTAGCAGTAGAACAGCAGTAGATTTAGCTCAACAGTAGCTCAGTAGTTGCAGAAGCACAGCAATAACAGTAGCAAATATTAAACGTGAAATTTTCAGTAGCACAGCAGTAGCAGTAGCATAGCAGTAGCCAAATAGAAACAGTAATACGGCAGTAGGGGTAGAAGTAGCAGTTTTAGTGGCAGTAGCAGTTCAGTGGCACATAAATAGCTAAACAGTGGGGCATGAATGATATTATACATAATATATACATTTTAATCAATCAATTAGGCTTAACATGTCTTACGACTTCCACAATTTGACGATTTTCAGTGTACATTTCGATATTCAACATAAATTTCTAAATAAAATTTCTGCCACAAAAAATGAGCACTTTTCTCAACTCTCGTATAATTTTTAGCAATCCTGTAACAACCTTGTAACATCTATGTAACCTTATTTATTCCGATTTCTTAAAAAAATTAAAGGCTTATGCAGTAACACTTGCAACAACCTGTAACATTTGTAACAATTATGAGTGAAACATTTCACTCCAATAACTCTCGGCATTTTACCTGACCATATCTCTTACCATCATGTGACTTAATATTATATCACCTGGTAGTCAGAATGCAAAGATCATGAGAATAAGCCATGATCCGGAGTGTAACCACGTTCAATTTTGATATAGAATAGAAAAACTGATTAATAAAACTTCATATTTCTTTTAAACGTAGTACATGTAATGAGCAACAGCCTTTTCAACCTTTACAATTGTAATTGTAGTGTATTATTTTTTTTTCTATTTCCCTTTGTTGGATTTATATTTTTCCTAGCCTCTGGAGAAGATAAGTATATCAAGTTGTGGCAAATATGATTAAAAAAACTCATGAGTTAAAGTAAGCAATATGTTATCTAAATGAAGTTTAACAACTGATTGCATTAAACATTTTTCGTTAATAAGGTCATTTATATAGAAATATGCACAGTCTTTATACATAGGAGTAGGGCTTACAAAACTGACAGCAACACACTACACATGGATTGGTTAAAAGTTGGAATTTAGTTAAATATATATCCGTCAATTTAAACTATGGCGAAAAATGTACTAAAGTAGAAAATTATTTTCAAGATATAAATTTTCTGTCAGATTTCAGTTTGGAATTACAATCAATCGGAAAAGAATCTGGAAGAATAACTGTTATGGGCATGCATGTTTTTGATATACATGATTTTGTAAACAAGGGCTATTTATGTATTATAAAGGTAAGTTTAGGTTAGAGTGAACTTTAAATCATCGTATCATCCAAAGAATTTGGTTTTTAAAACGATTGTTTTAAAATAAGAAGTTTGAATAATTTATATATCATTTCTATAATGGCATACCAGTTCTATAACAAATAATTATATGTTAATATATAAACAAATAGTGTTCGTTAACTTAAGTATCAGATAAAATCTGTATTTACAGTTCAAGTTTTGTCTGAAAACAATTTTTATTTGAATGTTGTACAGGTCTGACCCTCTTTTATGTACTTGGAACATTGAAAATTTGTGTAGTCTTTTTTGCTTTCACTTATATCAAATGTCAAGTTTATAGAAAAATAATAATAGACAATACGCCACAATAATAAATAATTAAAATCACCATTTAATTTTGTATCCCTTCTTAAAGCAAACAGATAGTATTTTACTTGTCAATTCTTTTTGAGTTATGTTTCAATAATGAAGCTGTATCAGCAGTGCATTATATGTTGTGTGTGGTATCTTTAATAAGCAATAGTAAAAACGGTCTCTTATACTTCTTTCAAGAATGGCAGTACAATGTTTTGTAAAATAACACATGGGCAACTGTTGATATAATAAGATGCATATTTGATTATTTAACTATTTAACTATTAACTATTTCTAAAATGTGATAAAAAAGTAGTTATATGCATTGCGCACTTATTGTAATGAAATATTATTCCTGTCGTAACTGAATTAGTGAGAGAAAAAAAGGAATTAAATAATATACACATGAATTAAATTCAACTTTTAAAGGTTTTGTTCTTGTTCCAGAAGAAATTTAACTGCAAACTAAGATTCAGTGAGGCGGCTGTTGTTGACAATTTTAATAATAAATTTGCGTACCCGGTTTGTTACTGCAATGAAATCGTAGAGACAGTAAGGTATGTGTTCAAATGACTTTACCAAAATTGTGTCATATCAATATAAGATCAATGTGACATGTGTATGGAAATTAAGTTAGAATCTATGCACATATTATAAATGTGTTTTCAGTTTATAGAATTTACATTTTTGGTAAAAAAGATTACTTTTTTATTTTCTAAGTTTGACAAATGTACCTCTTTGATATTGAAAATATTATGTTTACAAAGTTACAGATACATAAACCTCATGTTTTAACTATTAATTGTATATATTTATTGAAATCTAGAAACTTCATATTTAATATGTTTCATTTGATTAAGAAAATTAGCAAACGCCTACACTTCATTTTGGGCTTAGCATTCCCTGTTACTCTTTCAGTTCATCTGGGGTGCTTTTCATAAAGAATCTTTGGACCGATTTTAGTCGTTAGTGCAAAACTGTGATAAAACTGCGTTTCAAGAAAAGTCCAAAGTACAATTCTACTAAACTTAGGACTATTCCTTTAGGTGGCTAAGGGCACTCCTAAATTTTGTCTTAAGTTATAAATACAAAACAACAAGTGCTGAAAACACTTTGGAGCTCTTGTGTTATTGCCTGATATAGATATATAGTAAACAGTGGATGGCATAGGTGTAGATAAAGCTAATGTAAATACCAGCAAGTATTCAATACATTATTAAATGTATTTTGACATGTAACAACAACAAAAACAACTTCAATAGATACTTTTAAGATAACTTAAACACTTCAATAATGTTAATAATGTTCAACATGTTTCATATATTAGCCTTTTTATTGAACTAGATATTTCTTACGTTACAGTGAAATAGTGTATGGTCGTTAAATGCTTTGTAATAAATCACTCCTGCCTACAGTATTGGTATTTGTTATTATATTCCTGCAAGGTACATTACATTACAATAATTCACCCAGAATTAATATTTTTCCTAAATATTAAGAGGATACTTTTCTTGTTTGAGTAAAATATGGAATATTTTTTTCAAGAAACATGTCCGCCTTATGCAATTATGGAATAATTTTGAAAGAAAGTCAAAGATTATTAGTGCCCTTACAATTATAACATAAATGGAATGAAGTAAGTTAATACATAAGAAATATTAATGTATAAATGTCAATTATACATCATTTTTTATATTTTTACCAGTGTCTGCTTTATCATCTGTCAGTTTTCATTATTTCTTCTGTCATTTTTCATTATTTCACATGGCGAGGATAAGGCTATCTCCATTAGGAAGATTTTTTCTTAAGTAAAATGTTAGGACTAATCCTAAGTACAAAAGTAAAACACTCCTAAGTGCATTCTTATTCTAGTCCCAACTTTAGTCTTATGTTTTAGACTTACGATTCTTTATGAAACGCACCCTTATTTAAACAACACTGCAATTTTAAATGACAGTATTCATTCTATGTTAACCTTTAGTGACGTCTCTGTGTTTACAAAAGACATTTATTTATTTTCATAATACCAAAGTGATCAAACTCTATCTTTATTGTATATCATATTCACAAGTACAATAGAAATTCTGCTAGTTTTTGACTAACATTAAGTTTGATGATTCATTTTAAGTTCTTATTGTGATATATTATTATACTGAATTGTTAAAGTAGTATTTTGCTTTTTATCAACATATAATATTCTGTGACCGGAAAATGCACAACAAAACGATAATAGTATAAATAAGCAAAGTACCTCAAAGTAAATAAACAATATTATTCATATACTGTGCAATGAATATTGAATGGAAAAAAGAATGTTGTTTTACCAAGACTGATACATTGAATGCATTCTAAAGTTCCAGATATTATTATACTACGCATTATTATTGCAATGGAAGTGAAATCACAGATTTCGGGAGGTTTAACTTTGAAAGGACCCACACGAAAATACCCTTGGTTTCTTATCCAAGTATTTGTGTGTATGGTATGGAACCTTATAATATCAGCGTTATTTAAAAACTTATAGTCATATGTCATTTAAAGACATATTACAGATTAATATACTTCGATCCAGTATAAAATTCAAACATAAACATTATTACAAACCTTCAAAATAATTTGTGTCAAAAATTACCGGAATACATTAAGTCATATCACTTTTCATTCAGTATTAACATACAAACTTTTGAAGTTTTCCTTTATATGCGTAAACAATTCTTTAAACAATCACAATTATTTGTTATTGATACGATTTCTTTAAATTAAGTTGTTAAATATGTTTATTAATTGTTTAGAAAAGTCTGATTTTTTATTTTTTAAGAGTACAATGCAACCGAATTTGGTGAGTTCTTTCATTGTAAAAGAGACGACAAAGCCATACCAAAGTCGATGATGTGTATATATGCCGTAGATGCCAGCGGTTACATGACTGGATGCAGATCTGGAGATCATTTACAACATTGTGGTAATTAATAGGATTATCTAAATTATAAGCTTATTTTGTGTGAATTGACATGAAAAGTATTTCTTTTTACAGCTATTTATTTTGCGTGACTTGACATGTAACAGTTATTGCAATGCATTGTAGAAAAGCATCCTTGTTTTCACGTGTATCAGTCTATTTTCTTTAAATGATTTCGAAACGTAAAAAATAGAGAAAAACAGAATCCTCAAAAAGACCCATACGGCACAATTAAAAATGTTACAGGATTGGTTTGGTCGAGCCTGTTCTGTTCATAGACGGTACTGGAAAGTGCAAATTATCGTGCACGATCCCTAGCACCGGCTTAACCAGAATTCAACATTTAAACACGAAAAAGATGAAATTTTGAGTTTAGAAACATCCACAGATGTAATTACACGGCAGTTATCATAAAACCTTCAATGTGACACAGTAGTGTCATTCCATGAAAAGCAGTGTATGGTTCCAAAGTAAAAGAATGCGTGTGTCTAAAACGAGAAAACAATGCGCAGAACTAAATCAAATGTAATTTTGAAAGGGGGTCTAATGTTTTGAAGCCGGCATATCACAGATAAAAAGACACATTTAAAAAGCAGGCAACATATCCTAAGGGTGATTATACAGTATTCAAGAAGAAATACTGGAACCACCCAAGTTGAAAAATGCCAAAAAGCAAAAACTAAAAATACCACATAAAATAAATACACAACAATAATGTCGTGCTGAACGATCTTCAAGTTCGTTTTGAAGAATTGTTTTAAAATGTTCTTTATTTTTCTTTTGAGATGATTGGGATAGTTCTGTGCGGACGTAGTTCTATCTTCCAAATCTTTTACAGCCTCTATTTACATGTTGCTGATAAGGAATAAAAGGCATCAGACCCGTTAACAAATTTAACAAAAATAAAAAAGGACGCATGTAACTTCGCTTTACTCATTAGAACAATTTGTGTGGATAAATGGATAAGGAAATACTTCTTTTATTATTATGTACCGTTGTTATAATTAAAACGATTTTCTACAAAGCGAGACCTCACGAACCGCTTAGAAATTTTCACATGAAAACTTTTGGTTTGTATAATCGTTCTTCTTTTTTCAACTGCGTTGATTGGAACATGTTTTCGTCATTTAAGTCCTTCTAAATGGTGCAGAGGTTTGGAGTTCGCCAGTTTTGTGCGGCTGTATAACTTACCTGTGAATATTGAACTTTAATGAAATAGATGAAAGTTTCACAATAAGAAAAGTAGGGAGAATAGTGAGCAAATGAATACTTTGACAGCCAGTACATTTTCATATAATATTATTATGTGATTTAGTCCGTCAGTATGGTTATTGTTTTACTAGAAAAAAAAGTTAAAAGAAACATGTCACCAAAAGTTATAGAAGTCTACTTATATTAAGAAATCGTTGCTCAAATAAATAAAGGAGAGTTGAAGGAAATCTAAATGTCACTTAAAAAGCATGCATATTTTGATATTTTTTTAAATATTTTTCAGAAAAGCATACAATGGAATCCTTTATCTGTTTTTTTTAATAGTACTACTTAGCAGTAGGACAAAGGTATCCACTCCAAGGATCGTATTAAACATATTCGGAAACAAGATAAAAAAAAATGCTTTGGTTTAAGCTTGTCCCGTTATTACGACAAACAGTTTTAATTGAATATTTTGGTCAACTTTCTTTCTTGAAGTGGTCAGTAACGATGGTCACTTTAATATAGCTGATACCGTATTAAGCGTTTAATCTCAATATAGTGTATTTAACCTTTTTATTCTACCATCTGAAGGCTTGTTGCATTAAAACGTTGTTTAAAATATAATGACTGAAAAAATGACATGAAACAAATTACACAGATAGTGTATAGGTTAATCACACTAATTTCAACTAGTTGTATACAATGTAATCTCTATTGTAAAACACATATTGATCAGTTTAACGTTATAGATGTCAAAGCTTACTAGAAATAAATCTATGCTATTTCATCTGTTAAAGACGATTTGAAAAACAGAATGTCATCACAAATACTGTTCAATCATGCACCACTTTAGAAAATGATAATAATTCACGATGAATTGCTCAATATTGCCCGAGTCATTGAAAACAATTTGATTTTCAGAAAATTTCACTTGTCCAGCAAATACAGTCAAATGTCCTGGAAGTTATTGTATTGAACAACGATTTCTTTGTGACGGACATAATGAATGTCCTGGAGGGGAAGATGAACAAGACTGTAGTAAGTTATTAAAATCTATAATTTGTTAAACTCATTCTTTTGTTTTGCTTTTGCTTTATTAAGTTATGTCATTTAACGGTATTCCAGTAGTGAATTGTATTTTGTTAATTAACGGGCAATTATTTAGTGATTACTTGTACAATTTATCAGTAACAATGTCGCTTATAATGACTTTCCGGACTCACCCTAAAGATTATTTTGTTGAATATTACAGAAACATCTACAGAATAGCCCATTGTGGTACATGCAGATTAGCCCATTGTCATACATGCAGATTATCTTATCTCATTGTCATACATGCAGAATAATCCATCGTTATACATACAGAATAGCGAGTTTTCAAACCTTCATATTAACCCATTGTCATTTATATATACAATCTCATTGACAAAACTTCAGATTAGCCCATTGGCATACATACAAATTATCCCATTGTTAGATCTACAGATAATCAAATGATATACCTTATTAATCCATTGTCACACCTACAGATTAGCCCATTGTGTACCTACAGTTAAGCCAATTGTCATACCTACAGATTACAGGTCTTTGGCATATCTACAAACAAAACATTGATTTAATGTAAGGCAATGATATGAATAATTTCGTTTAGATTTCTTTTCGTTTAAGTTTGTATCTTTAAATAGAGGATCTTGAATAAGTGTTAGTTCAGAAAGGAAGCATATTTTTTAAACACAGTATTTAATATGATGAATGAATGCATACATGATATTAAATTTGATATTGTATTTATCACGTAGCCAAAATTATAATGGTTTACAGTTACACTGTGTCATTTTTGTGGACGCACCTATAATGTTACGCTTTCTTACGCTTTTTTGTATACAACGCAAATTACGTCATATAAAATTGTTACTACATTAGTGTAATATCGTTCTCATTACATGGAATTTTTTTCTTCTCCTGCTTCGTATAGGCTTTGTATTTTGAAAACAAAATTAATGATGTAAAAAGGATTCAAGTTAAACTAGCAAATTATATTTTTTTTACATTTCAGAGATTTTTCATCAACGTTTTTGCTATATTCCAACACTATATTTAGGGATAAGTGTTAGTAAAAAATGTTTATGTACAATGTATTCAACACATATGGATATAAAACTAAAAAAAGGCAACCAATTTATTTGGCACATATATACATACATTTTAATCGCAAAGTAATATTATGGTACAGTAAACGTTGCACAGAGTGTGCTAAAATTTAAATATAATACATATTTCTGAAACTTGTTTTAATTAAACAGAAATACCTACAATCAATTTTTATTGCATTATTGACAATACAAATTTTGCCATATAAACTATGGAATTTATGTTGAAACATTTAATATATGTTCATATATCTTATATATTTAAACATATTTTCCTTATGTCATAAACTATACAAATAATTTATATGTAAGCATAGTTTCCTTATGTCATTATTAGAAATATACATATATAAGGACACTCGATTTTAACTTGTCTAATATTGCATGTGGTACATCATCGTTTGTTTCATTCGATATTCCTACATCTTCCCTGTTCAATAGGTCATTCATTCAAGCAGTATCAAAACCTTATACATGATCTTATGATCGCAACTAGTATTGCACATAAGTTCTTTGCATTTGTATATTTATTTCTTATTAAGAAAGTATTCAGAAGTAGTTGTTGTTTAAAGGGATTGACATGAACATTGATGTTATCAACATGTTGCCTAAAGTATGTGATGAAATGTTTATTCGTAAAAGAATCAAAATGTAAACAAAGTAATAGTATGAGTTCCATACAAAATACTAAATCACTATAAGTATATGTACCCGTTGCATCAGAGGAAAAAGATGGATCACAAAATCGGCAAATCCGAACCTTTCTAGAATATAACCGGTTACCAAAAATAAGAAACCTTTGTAAAATAAAAGCATTTTTGAGGCATTATGGACCTTTATCCATGAATAAAAAAATCCTAAATATTGCATACAAATGATCTGCTTTAAAATATATCATTGGACTCCTTTAATAACACCAGTTTATTTAAAACAGAACTTATGATATTTCATAATACTGTACAAGTACTTTAAAACACTACATTTTCCTGTAAATAATAAGGGAAAACGTCCAGGTTCAATTAGTACTTCTCAGTCAGATCCTTAAGACTTTGGATGGCTTCCGCAAAATTTAGTGAGAAATACAAACATAATCAAAGCAGTCAGACAAAGCGCTATATTTATAAAATGCCCCGTTTTATAAAGTACCAATGGATATGTCTGAATGGATCAAATTGTTTGATGCTGTGGTATTACCAATCTTAGATTTTGACTCTGACATTTAATGCCTCCATAAAGCTCCAGATTTTGAGCGTATACATGTAACAGCAAATGTTATAAGTCCAACAACAAACTGTAGATCCGACTATTTATGGGGAGCTAGGACGAATTCTTTGTGTGGGTACAGAAAATTAAAATTTTTGAAACAGTTTTTGAAGAATAATAATAACTCTACAAACAATGGACCCTTTACCAAAAATGTCTTTGGTGCATTGGTCTTGACAGTCAGAAGAATTTTATTATTTTTACAAGGGGTAAAAGGCTTATGTCACATTCACCTTGTCTATAAAAAAGGTTTCCGATCTATAATTCAACAACATGTGGAAATTTCACCCTAAAACTTGACAGGTGTATTTGTCTTGGGCAGTTAACCGACCAGAATAATATGGGGGTCAAAGGACCAATAAATCGACAACCACTTAATATCAAAATGTTTACAACCAATAAGTCCACAACCCATGCAAATATTCTATCATGGCTACATTAATACTAAAATATTATCTTCTCTAACATCAAATTCTGCATAGTCTGTCTGCATGAATTAGCAGGCGCATATTTTGCCTACCCTTCTCAGATAATGAATAGATCTAATTGATAAAGGATTAATTATATTATGCAGAAAAAATGAATAAAAATCCCTAAATTTTCAGTCTACAATATGAAATGATTGAAACAAATGAACCTCGATTTGCTTGTTTCAATTATATTTACGTGTAAGTAATGTATATGCAAAAGGCAACAACTAAGTAGATAAATTAGTCGAGAGTTAGCTACACACAACAACACACATCATGTGCATGTATCTTATTCAATGTTGACGACATGGTGTGTGGAGGAACTACGCGTCAAAACACCGGGGTCTCTTGAAACAAGAAATAGAAAATCCAAAGCTTGCAGTAAGGATCGTATTGGCCAGCAAAAATAAGTCTGAAGTGCTAACAAATGTAGTGTGTAATGAATTGTGCGACCTGTTCGTCTCAGCTGACCTGAGTTTTCGCGAATTTATGTAAATTTCAAATTCCTTCTGAAAGTAAATAGAGTATGTGATCTTCAATAAGCATTGTTGTAACCAGTATGCATATCAAATGTTTACGGTGGCATAATCATACGAGATAATATCTTGAGGCCGCAAGATAATAAGGCGTGGCCACGAGATAATAAGCCGTGGCAACGAGATAATATCATGAGGCCTCAAGATAATAAGTCGTGGCCACGAGATAAAATAAAACTGCAAATGTCACCTCTATGCCACCGTAAATGTGACATTCTTAAGGTTTTCTTTTTTTGCTTTTATTTCTGTTACATTAAATCATATGTTGACTCGAATTTCCTACGCAAACAGGCTGTCTACGAATTGATATTGGAGTTAAATAAGATATTGAAGGCTTGTGATTTTATACTAAAATATATTTAAACATTGTGCATTAATCGACAAGTTGAGGCTTATATATTAAATAATACTTAGTGTACAAACAATAAATCTGATTCGTTGTTACTCAATATGGTCGTACACAGTATCGAACATATTCAGTAAATTGTTTAATTCAGGTTTATATTAACTTACTAAAGGCCCTGTCACACTAGACTGCGCTTTTACTGCGTTTGTACGACGTTGTTACGCCGCGAGATTGCAATAAAATATGTGATATTTTTGATGACATAAAGACTTCACGGAGTCCCCACGGTGATCATGACGATGCAACGGAGCTTCCACGGCGTTTTATTTGGCGAATGTCTACGTTCGGACTGCGCTTCTACGACGTTCTTTGCGCTCTCACTGCGCATTTACGGTGCTCATACGGCGCTCTCGCGGCGCTCACACTGCGCTGAAATCGTAAAGCTTTCGTAAAAGCGCCATTGCACACGCATTATTAGCGCGGTAAAGACGCCGCACAACCTCCGTACAAAGCGCCCGTGTACAACCACGGGGCGTTCATTCGGCGTTCCTTTTGCGCTTTCCCGGCGCTCCTGTTGCGTTTGTAGGAGATGCTACTGAGTTGTTACGGCGCCCTTACTGGCGATCCCACTGCGCTCATTTTTAAAACGCCGAGGTGACGGCGTTTGTTTTAAGCATGTTTCAAAATGCGCGCCGTCGGTCGGCGTTTTCTATGCGACGCCACTACGATGCTGTGGCGATGCTACGACGATGTTTGCGATCTTACTACGCTCACCTCGACGTTCTGAATTTTCTTTGGACGCCGTGGTGTGACAGGGGTTTTAGGGGTTTCGTTATGATGTTGTCGTCAAATATAAACATTATTGATAAAACATTTACAGGGTAAATAGCTGAGGGAAAATAACTGTTTAGTCAAGATTACAAAATTGCTTTTTTATGACCCGAACAAATTCGGGGCATTTAGTGTTTTGATTTGATTTCTTATTTCAGCTTGTGGAGACTCGGATAGAGAAGTTATCTTATTCGTGGAAGATGAAGGCTCTGAGAGCAGGGAAGCAGCAATGCATTTGGCGGAACAATTTTTTACAAACAGTGAGAAGAATATCGTTAAATTGTTTAATTTCAATATTCTTCATAGAAAAATGAAGTTTGACATTGAGTACAGGTTATTGGAAATAAAGGTAGAACGTGTTACCAGAGAACACGGAATAGAGGAAACTGGATGCAAGTTTAAAACAATGGCAAGAGACTTTCTTAAACAACTAAATTTTTCCGAGCTAGAAAAAAGAGCGCTTATTGTACTAGAAAACAGTATTGAATCATCAGTTGTCGCTAGCTTCCCTAGTATTGTCCAATATTTCAGAGCCATCGTTTTCAATATATCGGAGTTGATAAAAGATTTCAGTCTTCACTCTATAAGATAACAGATACAGCTTTGTAAAGGAATATACATATAAGTAAATGGAGTTCTCTATTTTTCGATTGGTTTTTTAGACGATTTCCAGAAATATGCACAGGTAACTTTATTGGCAGCCTGACTCGTAAATTATATGAGACCGTTTTAGTTTTTTTCTCTATCGTTCATTTTAAATATAACACTAAATGTACATTCATGACTTGACAACAAATTTATCTTTCTTCTCCATATTATATTTTGTCGAGACGTTTCGTTGTCTTAACTTCGTTAACATAATACATCGATTTTTTTAGTCATTTTTTTAATCAAATTTATTAGTTGTTTTTCGCCCTGTTTGAATATGTTTTTATACTTCGGCAATAGAAATTTCACCCAAATAAAGTTACTTTACATTTGCATAAGTAATTTTCTTTATGCTTGAATGTTGGATGTTGAAAAGAATTTCATAAGTTTAACAACTAAGGAAAACCAAGAAAAACTAGGATATAACCATGTCAACCGGGATAATATATCTTCGATGGACGATTTGTTTTAAAACTTCATGTGTAAGGATATATTTTCTTGATATTTCCGTTTCAGAGGCTACAATCGTACCACCATGTGTTGGAAAGTACAGATGTTCGTCTAGTAAGCAATGTATACATTTGAACAAGTATGTGATGATGTCATTCATTGCAGAAAATTGGTGATGAATGAACGACTTTGGGGTGATTCCTTGTATGTCCAGAGAAATGTAACTGTACGGGTGAATGTAATCGATTGTAAATTCAGGCCGAAAATAATAATTCTGATATTTCGGTCAGTGACTGTACAGGCTAGAAGTTTTCCTTGATCTAAGTAACAATCGCCAAAAATTTTTAAAGAAATACCTGAACCCCAAAATTTAAGTTTTCTTTTTTCATGTTTCGACCTTAATTTTTCATCAATGTAACATTTCATTTATATTCATAACAAGGGCTTTCTTTTGACTTGAAAAACTTGTTATCGTTAGATCTTAGCACAATAGAATCGGAGCAATTACCTGACTTGGTATTTTAGCCAAGCTTCGCTTATCTAAACCTATTTAAATTTTGGACAGAAATAAAAGAACTAACAATGATTCATCGAGGGTTTTTTAAAGGTTTGAAATTTTAAAAAAGTTTAAAAATTTCGGGCAAAAACCCCTGAAAAAAAAAAGTTCACTTACATTTTTGGGGTTTTGGAGTTGGACAAGTATCAAACTTTTTCTTACAAAAAAATTGGGGAAAATTTTAAAGTTTTGCCTTCAAAAACCCCCGCCTTTTTTAAATTAAGTTTAAATTTTTTGAAGGCAAAAAAATTGATAACATTCGGGGGAAAATTTTTTTTTTTAACGGCTTACACATTTCCGTGAGCTTCATAACACCTTTCTTTTAAATTTCTGCTGATCCGCCCTTTTTATTTCCAAAAATACTGAAAAACCTTGAAGAATGAGTTTTCTTCATGTGAGGACCTGAATGAAAAAAACTTGTATTTAAAGGAAAGGCCCTTTGGATTTTTTGGGTTCGCTTAAATTTTGGGAAACCCTATCGTCAATTTCTCCGTCTCGTTGTACGGATCGTAAAAGGCTTAAAATAGGTTTATTGGGAATATTTGTAATAACTAACCCTTGCAGTTGCCAGATTTTCTGATGGGTGTTTACCTCATCATGGATAGCCAGTGGCTTTTGATTCACCCTTATAGAAACCAGGTATTGATAATTTGATGAATTTACTTTACAAAAAGGGTAACGATTTAAAAAACTGGTTTTTCATTTTTATGTAAACCAAAGATGATTTATCTTCTTGCATTTAGACAATGATTATCAAAGTTTACACCCGGTGCTAGAAAAAAATGTTTACAACCCCATTTAGATTTGAATAAACACTATTATTCCTTTACACACTTTTTAACGCTTTCTTTTCATTGAATGACTTTAGTGCCGTAATTTGAATGGGTTGATTAAATTCTACGCTACTACAAGAAAAAAGTGCTAATTGAAAATTTCAGTTTTTTTTTTTTTGAAATATCATAAATTTGTAATGTGCAAGAAAAAAGAATCAAACACTGTTTGTCATTGTAAAACTGGAAATATTTAGCCCTCTGGTAACTGTTTGTCGGATACTCGACAGAGCCTTATTTTCGCCCGTAAACAGTTTCCTCGACCTAATATTCTGGTTTGTACCGACAGCCGGTAAAAGATCCTTGACTTACTGGGACTGTTTACTATTCAGAAACAGAAATAACATTTTAACTGATTATATTTAAATCAAAATCAAATTTAATTTTCTCTTATAACAACATATGTTTAGTCCTAATTGATGTTAATATAACAAAACTACCGTTGCCATGTTGCATTAAACAGATTTCCTTTTTTCAATTTTATTGCAGATATATCTTTGTGGACGATCAAATGGAGAAACAGTAATTGGTTGTATTACTGCCGGAGTTTTGTCTACAAATTTCATCTGAAGCCAGTGTCCTCTTTCTTTGCTTGATAAAACATTAGATAGACTATTAGTGATCAAGTTTCCGTTTGGCACAGTGAGGTTTACACCTATCGAAGGCCTATGTCTCTTGTGCATTGTGCTGGTTCATTTCCATCATCCTATCGGTCATTCCAATTCTTTACACAAAGTCACTTCCAAAACAAATTTTTACTCCAGAACAGGAGTTTGTATTGCATTGCCTTTAACACGAGATAAACCCCCAGGGTGGATTTATTCTGTGTCAATCTTTGTCGGCCTGAATTTTTGTACATTTCATTCTTGTTGCTGTAGACAAATCTCAATATTCACAGAACTTCGACGATTCAACATCAGCTATGAAGAAGACACAACTATCAAGAAGGCGTGACTTGAAAGTTGCAAGAAATCTTATACTCGTTGCAACAAAACTGATTTCCTGTGTTGGTTTCCGATAGGTGTAAGGGTAAGATCTGATAGACATATGATATATTGTGTTTGTATTGCCTGCATCACGATTAAACAATTAAACTGAATAACGCACGTCTATCCCAAACGATTCTTTTTTGTTTAAATTGTTTTACATGTATATTGTATATGATTTGATATTCTATGAAAAGATCTAACGTATGTATTTAGTGCGCTATTTAATCTAATACAACAATGTAAAAAGTACAGCTATTCCTTTTTTTTCAGGTATTTTGGCCTTGAAACGGATTTCCGATTCCTAGTGATGTTTATGCATGGTCAGCTGTTTTCATTTTTACCAAATAAATTTGCTCTCGAATAACCCGTTTTTGTATACAGTGACGCATTAATCGGAAGAAGGAAAAATCATTGGTTCGCGTCCCTGAAGGGATAAATGATTACAAATGTCACTTAATTATTTTTTGGAATATTCAGAAATGAATATCAATTGCTTACATAGGGGCGCTAGAAAAAAAAGTCTTTCACCCTCCCCCACCCGTGTTAGAGACACGTCGCGTGGTTTTAAATGGCGTATCCCGGCGCGTCTCATATTATAAATAGAGAGCAATCTGGCAGCGATAATATTGTTTTTTAAATATACGAGTCAATAAAATTTCAGTAATGAACGTGCACGAATGATATATTCAATCTATCAAGTACCAACATTTAAAAGACTGTTTAAAAGTGAAAAAACGTTTAAACTTTTCATTTGACCGCCTTTGTTTTACCCTAAATTTTGCGCATTTCAAGTTTGGTTTATGTAATGCAATGATGTTCCGTAAAATATGTACACGTCCGCGCTACTGTTTTTGTGGGGTCGAAAAACGGCCCGGGTTATCGTGTTTATTAGCAAAAAAAAAAATTACGTGAGATAACTTTAGCTCACGGGCAAAACGTCCCAAATGGATCCAAATATATGTCATTTCACATTAGGTTAGAATGATTGCTAATTTTTAGACAGGAAAATAGTTTCAACATGATCCAATAAAATTTATATAAAAAATTTGGGTTTTAAAAAAAGGGAACATTTAACTCACTACAATGTTGAAAAAAACCTTTTAGACGCTGCAAAAATTCTTTGATAAAAAAAAGGAAAAATATCTTTTTTCCCCTTTTTTTCATTTTTCTTTCATTTTTCGTGTAAAACCCGATGTCAAAAAAAATTTTAACTTTATACTGCCACTTTTGGTGGGCGAACAGGCGAAAATTTTTCTCAAGGCGTGTTATACATATTACCGGGGGAATTTACGGATTTAGTGTGTTGCCTCAAACACATTTAAAAATTAAAATGTCGAAAGTAAATGTAGTGCTATTATACCTTTTGTGAATGGAATTTTTAAATTTTGTAACTAATTTTAACAAACTGTTATTTACTTTAATTTAAATGATTAACGAAATTCATTTTACCAGTCTTAAGTTTTAAATTTAAATAAGTTGATAGTAGTGGCCTTTAAAAACGGACATTCGATGTTTATTTTTGTGCAGTTGGCAATTCGTTTTATTTGAAATCAGTGTTTTACTTTGTTATTTTCGAGTTTTAATCCAAGCCTTGAATGGCGTGTCGAACAGCCCTCCAGAAGGTTTAAATATTAGCTGTAATCAGATTCAGTTCTATAATTCTTTATTTGCTTTTTTGGGGGGAAGAACATTTTAAAGTTATAGACATGCAATGTCAATATCAAGACAATAAGAAAAATAAAAAACGTCTCGACAGATGAAGGAATGAGACCCGAAAAAGATGAAGAACTCTAACTGATTGAGACGTTACATATTTTTTTATAAAGCGTCCAACTTAATAAGTCGTTGACTAATATTTCGTAAGCACGGGTAATTGCTTATCCAGATATTTATAAACACGACGTTTTTAAGCAACTCCTCTGAGTTTGTGTAAAGCCTAAAACATTAAAAGTTCAATGTCCTACAAAATTCAGCAGGGGTACTTTAAGCAGAAAAAATGCACAAAAGATAATTGAAAACTATTCTCAGATAAATTTGAAAATCAGTTTGTGTTGCTATTTTAAACCGATTTTAGCGAAATTCGTTTGCATCGCTTTCCAAAAATGTTTTTGATTTGTTTGTGTGCACAAAAAATATTCTAAAAAACTATGGGAGTATGTGAACGAATCTGAAACTTCTGTGCAAAGGTAATGTATCTCGCCCTGCATTATCAAATGGAACAATTATTTTTGGGAACCAATTATTTCCAATCCCGTAATTTCAAAAAAAACCTTAGTGTGAAGTATCTTAAAATAGTTATCTTTCAAGTTTAAAAATTCTTAGTGTTATAGTGGTTAAGGCGTCCGCCTTCGGGATTCGGGAGGGTCGAAGGTTCGAGCCCCAGCGGGGAGGCGTTTATTGAAGGCTGAAATGTTTCTCGTGGGGTCTCTCTCCGAAATTGCCGCTTCGTGAAACGCGAGGGTAGTTAAAATGGTTACCGATTTCTATTTCGCCTTTGGCGCCTGGCACAGTAGTAGGAGTTGGGAGTAACAGGTTGTGCAACCAAAAAGGGTTCTCTAAGTCATAAATGGCTTGCCCTTTAGTTAGGGGTGACTCATAATAAACAAGGACCCTTTACCTTTTTTTCGGGAACGAGTCAATCTGATAAAACGTAGCCCGTTAAGATTGATTGTTTCAAAAAACTGTTTGAAAATGCAGATAAACAGTTAAATATGACGATTTATAAATGATAATGATTACACTGTTACCGGCATAAATAAAATTAAAAGAAAGTTGTTTAATTCTACCTGTATTTTTTTTAGAAATTGGGTTAAAGCCTTTTGGAATTACCCAGAAATTAGCAGATCTGGCGGATGATAAGTGGGAACTTGGTACCGTTGGGACTTAAACGTATAGTATTCAAAAAAATATTTGATGCGCAGTTGCTTGGCTTGTTGTTGCGGGCTCTGTGGAAAGAACTTGCGATTATTCTAGTCTTTTTGCACGAGGGTTTTTGTTTTAGATCTGATATGTGTGGAAACATTTACAAATTAACCAGTGTTTAAAAAAAGGTTATTACCACAATTTTTATAAACAAATTTCAATTTATTTTTTACAATACAAAATTTCATTATTTAAAAATGGGCAATTCAAATATCCAAACATGTAAAAGAAATAGGTCCACTGGGATGCTTAAGGTAAGACTACAAACAAGCAATAATGTTGATTTGGATTTAAAATAAGGAAAAACAATATGTTTTTAGTTTTTGTTAGGCTGTTTATTGTTATAATATAATTTATCCAGAATTTAAGTTTTAAGTTATTTGGTGAATAAATTTTGTACCGTTTGATTGAAAAGGCATCGCTTCGCACAAAACCATTGATTTTCTAAACTCCATTGGCTTTTCAAAATTGTATACAATTAAACGCAGTTTTTTAAGGCATTGTCATTGATAATGCGTTCTTAGTGGCTTTTAAGAGGGCTTTATTGGCAAACATTTAGTCATACATGTTCTCAATGAAAATTGTTTGAAATCTTGCTTTTGGGTAAAGTCAAATTTTTGAAATATTCAGAAATTGAAAAAAGAAATTATTTATGTATTAAAAAGCTCTTCGGTTTATTTTATAACGTCAAAAATGTAGATAATTTTTCAATCTTTTCGCTTAAACGCTCAATGTTTTTTTGTTGGAAGCTGTTATTAATATGTTTTGTAGAAGCAAATTAATTATTCCCCAAAAATTTGCTTTTTAAGATTGAAGGAGAAATAATAGTGTGAAATTTGGGCGGTTTATTATCTTACTCTTTCTCCCCTTTCTGTTTAACTTTTTTGTCTTTTGCAAGCTTCAATCGCCTTAATTAGTTACCATTTTATATTTTGTCAATAGGTTAACAAACCCCTTTGTTGTAATTCGATGCCAAAGGCGTTGTTTAGAGTGATGAAAGAAGTTACAGAAAAATATTCACCAATTTGGTAACATTCTGCGAAAGTTATCTTAAAAATGTGAAAAGGGTTTTAAGTTTAAATTCAATGGAAAGGAATTGTCTCTGTTGACGAAGATTTGTATTAGTTATTATATATGAGTGAGACAAAATAAAAGTGTTGAGTTTACCATACTGCTTCTACACTGTCGACAAGGTAGGGAAATTTCAATTCGACTGGCTTGAGTGAATGGAAATAATTGATTTACTTGTTTTTTTTGTGTTATTATTACATTTTGAATTTTCAAAGTGACGTTACTGTTTTTTTTTAGATATTTTGACTAACGGGTTTTATTTAAAGGGTTCCCTTGAGTCATAAAAAAATCATTTGTGTCAGTAAAATTTGGGAAAAATCGGCCTTTCTAAAATTTAAATTTTGGACTTAAAATTTTTTCGGATTAAAATTTCCAAATTTTATTTTTTTTTTCAAGTGGTTTTGATGGGAAAAAAACGAGGGGCTTTTTTCCTAAAAGTACAAATTTTGTATCTAAAATCCAAAGGGAAAATTTTTTAGGAAAATTTAGGTAAAAAATTTTTTTGAAAAATTTTCTTTTTAAACAAATAAATTTAAAATGCCTCTGAAAATCAAACCCAAAATTTTTGTCAAAAGTTTCACAAAACATTAATATGTATATGAAAAAGTTTGCTTCTTTTTGTTCTAAATTAATTTTACTTAATTGAATGTTTGGATTTTTACTCGATTTATTTTGGGGAAAATTAAGTTCGAACAAACCTCTAGGCATTCCTAAATCCTACTTATTGGTGGTTGCAAATACCTTATTTCCGTTGTGTTATTTAATATTGGTGTTCGGGTCGTTTTTTTAATCCGGTTTGACGGAAAAGGGCGAGAAGTTCGATTGTGTCAAAATCCATTGTTGTTTTCATGTTTTTTGAATTTTAATACTTTTGTTCTGTATTGTGGTTTGCATTTTGTTAATTTTGGATTGATTTTTTACTTATTTCAATATTCATTTAAATCAATTATAAAAAAAAAAAAAAAAAAAACAAAAAAAATCCATTAGGATACGTTGGGCGTTGTTAAAAGATATATTAATTAAAATGTTTTTATTTTTTGATCGTGCCGTTGTAATTTTAATCGTGTTTTCCAATAACTGGAGTGATTGAGTTGTAAAAAATTCCGTCATTTGTTATTTTACTTATTTTGTTTTTTATTTAATTATTTTTAACCTGTAATGTTAATGTTGGTCACCATGTATCAAATGGTTGTTTCTTGTGGATCGTTCTGTGTTTCTTAATTTTTTTCGGAGTTTATTATCCGGTTTTGAAATAGCCGAGGGTACGTTGCCATCTCATTTGTTTTACAATTTTCTTATAAAGTGGAGCATCTGTTGTTGTTTGAATATATTTATGTAAGAGGAGGGTTTTTAGTTCTTGTTGATATGTGATTTTAAATACTATGGGCAACATTGGGGTTCGAGTTTCCTATTCGTTTATGATTCAATTGTTACCCCTTGTGTCCGTGCAAGTTGTTAGTAAATTTCAAATAGGAGAAATTCGTTTTGCTGCAAAGAAAAGAAACTCTATGAGTAAAAAATATCAGATTATTTTGAAAACTTTTTTTTTCAAAAAACTTTTTTCGAGTGTTAAAAAAGATTATGTGTTTGGTACAAAAAAATTTACCAATACAAAATACGGAAATTTTAGTGTTGAATCAATAATGTTGAACACGGGGATACGTTAACCGCTGTTTAAAACAATTAAACTTATTCATTAACTGTTTTTATTTTTTCGGATGTTGTTGTCAAATTTTAAATCGTGTTTTTTCCAATAAACTAAAGTGTTGGTGTTTTTAAAAATAATCATTTGTTATTTAATTATTTTTTTTATTTTTTATTAACCCTTTAATGTTATTTTGTTGTTCACGTTCAATGTTGTTTATTGTGTTGCGTGTTTTTCTTTATTTTTTGAGAGGTTATAACCGAAGTTGAAAGAGCCAAAGGTGCAATTTTTATCAAATCATTGTTTTACTGTTTTTTTAAGTAGTATCTGTTGTTTGTATATTGAATTATTTGTCGGAGGAGGGCGTGGTAGTTATTGTTTGTAAAGATTAAAATCCTCGGCAAACATTGGTTTCGGTTTCCTACTTTTTGAGTCTGTACCCTTTGGGAAACCAGTGCAAGTTAGTTATTTCCAAAGAGGGGAAATTCAGTTTAGGCTGGTTAAAAAAAGAGGCTCTCTAGAGGAAATTGATCTGATTATTTTGAACTTTTTTTTTCTCGAAAACTTATTTCGAAAAATTTAAAAAGGTTCTTGTGGGTAACAAAAATTTACTACAAATACGGAATATTTAGTTGTTAGAAATTCAATATTGTTGCATGGGCTCGTTACCGCGCTGTTTAAAACAATTTATTATTTTAAGGTGATTCCGCTTTGCAGCCATGTTTGTTTTTTCCAAAAATTTGTCCAAAGTTAAAAGTAGGCCAAAATTCTTATTAAACAAAAAAGTCACTTGGTTTTTATGAATGAGCCTTTGCAAGTACATTCCGTTCTATGTTTTTAAAAGACTAAATTTTAAAACAAACTAAAATTGATTAACAATAAGAAAATTTACCTTGAATGGGCTAAATTTCCGAAAGACCCAAAACACATTAGGTTGCAACATTTTTATGCACTTTTTCACATGAATGGCAAAATGTTTTTTTGTTTTTAGTCTGTTTTTGTGCCTACAAAAGCTATTTTTTGCAGAAAAAAATAGGCTTTTGTTTGTCATATGAATTTTTGGTCTTTTACTTTGGAGCAGATTTGTGTAAACAAACATGGCTGAAAAAGCGGAAATTCCCTTAAATGTTTTTATTTTGTCCGATTGATGTTGTTTAATTTTAAATCAGTGTTTTTTTCCAATTACTGTGTGCTGTTTTGTTAAAAAATTTAATCATTTGGGTTTTTTATTTTACTTTTTTGTTTTTTTTTAATATTATTAAACTAATCATGTAAAAAGTCTGTACCAACAGTTCATTGGTTGTTTTTATTCTTCAATAGGAGAATCGATAGTGACAAAGAAAAGCTTAATAATAGGGAAAATATCCAGATTATTTGGAAACTTTCTTCGAAAGATTGTGAAAAAGATTTTGTGGGGGTAGCACAAAAAAATTACAATACAGTGCAGTTTTAAAGTAACAATTTATTGTTTTTCTAATATACGTTTGTGATTTTTTATTTATCTCATTTTTTCTTTCATTTAAAGGTAAATTGTCAGATTTTTTTTTAGCCAGTGTTCAAATCAATTTTTTTTTTGTGTAAACGCCTTTACTGTTTTTCTTCCCTTTTTTATGTGGGGAAATTGTCGTTTTGGAATTCTTTTAAAGGCCCATAAGTCTTAGAAATTGCTTTTAGTTTTTATTTCACAAAAAGCCTTTTAATGCGGGTGTAAACGTATAGAAAATATTGCCGGGGAATGGAATATGTTAAAATCGTTGAAAAGTAGATATTTATGATTCCATTAAATTACTCAAATATTCACTTTTTGTGCACATTGCCAATGGCAATGGATCAAAGAATTTTTTCTATTAGCCATTTTAGTAAATATTTGAAAATGTAAAACAAATTCTAAAAAACAAGTGGTTTCGAAATAAACATCTGGTCCGGGGCCTAATGGGCCTTTTAAAAGTTCCCTTCGTTTAATTGATCAAAAAATTTGAAATTTGCATTTGTATCAACAATAAATTAATCCAACGGGGGAATTGACTGTAAAAATTTTTTTATAATCATTATATCTATACATTACGGGAATTTGATGCCGATAAAAAATACTATCAAGATTTTTTAGGTTACAATGGCTTACAGAAACTAAGTTAAGAATTATATAAAAACTGTTGTTGTTCATGTATTTGCTTAAGAATATATGTAGTCTTTTATTGTATTAATTTGAACGCAAACTGCTTTGTTTGTTTTCTTTTTAAAAATCTTATCAGCCTTTTTTATATACGGCCCTTGAAATCATCAACTGCGTTATGGATAAAAATAATTTAAAAACAAAAAAATAAAAAGGGATATTTTTTTTAACCCTTAAAAAAAATAACCAAAAGGCCTTATCCGCCCTTTAAACCCCGCAACCCCTAACGTTTAAAAATTTCATTTTGGTTTTTTCATTTTAAAAAACCCTTCCCTTTTTTTTTAAAGTAAAAAAATTTTTTCAAAAGATTTGGGCCCCCATAAAACCCCCCATTTTTTTGGGGTTTTCCACCGCAAAGGGGCCCATAAAGGGAAATAAAAAATTGGGAATTTTGGGAGACATATACTTTAAAGTTCCCCTTTTGCAAAGGTTAAAAAAAAGTTTTCCGTACGGAAAACAAGTTTTTGGCCCAAAAATCTGAACTCAAGCTAGAATGTTATGAGGGGCCCTTTTTAAAAAGATGAAATTTAAAAAATTTTCAATTCCTTCTAATTTAAAAAAGTTTTCCCTTAAAATTTTTTTAAAAAACAGGTCCCTTAGGGTTCAAAAACCCTAAGCAAAATTTTGGTTTCTACTTAAAAATTTTGAAAATTGTTTTTGTTTCCCCCCCCATCCTTTTTTCCCTGTTTTGGCCTTTTCCCTTTTAAAATTTTAAAATTTTCCTAAAAGGTGCCTTTTTTTTCAAAATTTTCCCCAAAAATTTTTTAAAAAGTATTTGGTTGATCTTTGGGAAAAAAATGAAAAAATTTTTTTCTGTTTTATTTTAATTACACTTGGGGAAATTTACCCTTTTATTACTTAAAATTTGCTAATTTGCCCAATTTAAAAAAATACATAAAATTTAAAAAAAAACAAAAAAAAACCTTTTTTTTTTCCCAAAAAGGGGGCCCGGAGTATTAAAAAATTTAAAAAAAAAAATAAAAAAAAAAAAGTTTTACCCCTTTTGGGGATTGCCCCATGCCCCTTTTTTTCAATGTAGTTAACAAATGTTCTGCCATTTGAATCTCTTCCAAGCGGGGGGTAATGCATTTAAGGATGGTTATTATCTTAAGATTAATCTTGATTTAAATTTCCTGGAAAGTTCGGGAGTGGCTGATGAATCAAATCAAGAGCCAATGAAACCGTGGTAATAATCTATACCTTGTTTGAAGTAAGAAAATAGGGTCAGTCCGTGAATTTGGATCGTTTCGTGTAAATGTAAAAATTGTTTTAAAGCCAGAACCTTTAAAGATTTTTGCCTTTTAAAATTAAACACATGTCACATTTTTAAACAAACGTTTGCCCATTTAAGAGGGGGTGTTTTATGCCCCATTGAAATAAAAGTGAAAACAGTCCCTCCTTTTGAGCAGTTTTAAATCGCTTATTTGTTTCTGATATCTATTCTTACTATCACAAAGTGATTTTAAATGACTTGGTCTGCATTGTCTTTTTTTGAAAAACCCCCAACCCGTTTTTTGGAAAATGGCTAAATTTTTAATTTTTTTTTACAAAAAAAATTTCAAAATTTTTTCAGTCGTTTAAAAAAAACATTTTAAACCCCTAAAAATTTCAAAAACAAAAAATTACGGAAGACCACTGTTTATATTGTTTTTTTTTAAGTGTTGAAAAAAAAGGGAAAAATTGTTTAAAAATTTTATTTTTTTTTTTGCAATTTTGATAAAAATTTAAAAAAAAGTAAACCCTTTCCGAAAAACTTGACTATGTTTGCTTGGAAAGTTAAAAAAATGAAAGCAGTGTTATTTTCACCTTTAAAGGGAAAAAAAAAGAATGCTTTTGAAGTCTTTGTGCGTTTGGTACCCCAAAATTTAAAAAAGTAAACCCCTTGGGGGAAACATCAAAAAAAATTTGTTAAAACCAAGACAAAAAGGCTTTTTATTTTGCTTGTTTGGTTGATTTTCGCCCATTATTAAACTGTTTTTTTTTCGGCGGGTTCCCTCTTAATAAAATTTCTTTCTGTAAACAATTTATTACCTTTATTTTCCAAAGTGGAAAGGTTCTAAACCACTTTAAATTTTGAATAAAATTTGATTCAATATATTACTCTTAAAAAAAAGGGCCCTAGTTCGAAAAAAAAAAACAGGGGTTTAAAGTTAAAGTGCCCGATATAAAGAATTTATTTCTGTTAAAAACACATTTTTAATCTTTTTCAAACCAAATTTTTATTTTAAATAAAAAAAGTTTAAGCTTTTCTTGACCCACATTTGTTGCCGTGGTTTTAAAAAATAAAAGGTTTTTCCCTAAAATGGGAGGGAAAAATAAAAAAGCAAACTTCACCCTTTTTTGTGTACAATATTGTTGTCACGTTTTGCTATTTTTTATGTGTTAATATTATGCCTGGTTTTGGACTATGCTTGAAATATCGGAAAATTTATTGGAAAATCTAAATTATAAAACCTTTAAGGGAATATATTTAAATAGCCGAACCCAATCAAAAACAACGTTTCCTTAAACAAATAAGACTAATGCTGTTTTTAAAAAACCAGCTTGAAGGGACGCGGTGTTTTTTATGTCAAAAATAAACTGGTCAAAAATACAACCAATGCAAAAATACAACACTGGCCAAAAAATACAAAACATGTAAAAATAAACACCTGTCAAGAATCCAACAAATATAAGTACTTACTGGTTATGTTCAAAAATACATTTATGGAGAGGGCGTTCTGTTTTTCATTTTTTAACATTTTTTAAACGGATACAAATACCGAAATTTCCCTTAACTTCCGTTTGCTTTTTACCCGCCCGTAAAACCGTGAAAAGAGTCGGCTTCGATAAAAAAGTATGTAAAAATTTAAAAAAGGGTGTATGGTTTTAAGTAAATTAAATTGATTGTTGAAAAATTTTAAAAAACTTTTAAAAAAGAAAAAAGTGAAGGGGAGTTGCTATGCATGCTTTAGTTGATTTTAAAAAACAAATATTAAAAACTGTAAAAATGCCCTGCGCTATACTTTTATACTTTATGAGGTACAGAAAGGAAAATTTTTCAATTAGTTGAATATAAACTCAATTTTAACTTAGGAAAATTGTTTTTGTTCCAAACATCTAAATTTAAAATAAAACCTTTTGATTAAATGTTTTTAAAGAACCCTTTCCTCTGCCCTTATTTTCCCTTTTTTTCTTTTCTAATTTTTTGATGAAAAGGCATTTATTCAGGTTTTTTGTAATTTGCCGGGCCCGGGAAAACCCAAATTTGAAAAAAAATTTTTATGTTTTTCTTCAGTGAAATTTTTTTAAAAATTTTCGAAAAATTTTATTAAAATTAAAAAAAATTTAAAAAAATTCTTTCAGCCGATTTTTTTTTAAAGAAAAGTTTTAAAACAAAAAATTTTTTCTTATATTATCTAAGGGTTGATTAAAAATTTTCCCTTTTTTCCCTTTTTTTATAGTTAAATTAATTCCTGGTCAAATTCACAAAAAAGATTGTCAAATTAAACGCCTTTTTATCAAATCCCATTTTTAACTGTTTTGACAAGTTTTCCAAATTAAAAACGCTCCCGTAACTTTTGACCATTCTAAAAATGCTTTTTTTTTTACTGGGTTATCAAATAAGATTATTTTTTGGGGGGAAGCCTTCGTTTTTTCCCCGAAAATGGTCGGTGGGAGTCAGTGATAGGGAATATTTCTAAAACCAAATAAGGCGGACAAACAAAAATGAGGGGTTTCCCCGTAACGAGAAAAAAATTTTTGAGCTTGGAAAAAGGAAAAACCCGAAAAAAGAAAAAGTTACTTGTTTTTTTCAATAAAAGGGATATATTTTCCGGTGGGGGTTTTTCAAAGCGATGAAAAAAGTTCTAAAAAGGGTAATTAAGGCCAAAAGCGACCTAAATTTTATCTATTGACGGGTTCAGGAAAGGGGATCACGTTTTGTTTGCATTTAAATTTTTTCAGGGTTTTAAAGTCTACTTAAAAGAAATTTTAAACTACGAATATTAACACGATATTGTGTTCATTTTCTAAAAGGTTTTTGATTAAATTAAAAAAATTAAGCTTGCAGATCCACTTTGTATCAAGTTTCTTTCCTGTAATTTTCGTACCAAAAAATTGTTAACGGTTAAATAAAATGGGCGAGCAAAATCCTTTACAATTTTATGGCGGTTGTAACCATTTAATCTGGTTTAAATGGCAAATCAATTTTTTAAAGTTTTTAAAGGCAAAAAAATTAATTTTTGAAAAATTTTTTTTTCCAATACATCAATTTTTTACTTAAGAAGTACTGTATAGTAACTAAATCGGGTGAAATGTTACCCACATGTGTTAAAAAAGGGGTTAGAATATTGACTGCAGAACACCATTTCTTAAAAGCTTTTAAAACCAACTATCAAGGGATTGTTACAGTCCTAGAAATATGGCCCTTTGTTTTTTGAGATTTTTTTGCTTTTGGGCACCTTGACCGACATTTTTTTAAAGAAATAACAAGCCCGCAAGTCTGAAATATTTATCTACTACCCGGGGGTTCGAATTTTAAAAAGAAAAAAAAGTAGTAAAAATAAAATTGTGTCTTGGAAAATCAAAAAAATCATTATTTTGTCTCATTTGAATCATTTTCGCAGTAAAATTTCAGCATTTAACGATTTGAAAAATAATAATGGACAATAACCATAATTGTGCTGAAAACGTTAGATAATTTTAGATAATTCTTAATGACAATCCTTCTTCCTAATAAGCAGTGCAGCAATTCATGTATTGTAATTGGTTTGAAAAGTCAAGATTTTAGGCCATGGTACTAGTATGCTATATTTTCAATTACAGAAATAAATCAATTTCATCATCATCATGTGTTGCAATACCAGGGACATCAAGAGAATGACCCTCGACTTCAGTGCATATGCAGAGGAGAGTAAGTAAACCCATTTTTGTCGAAAGTGACAAAGTTATAATCTACCCAATACCTTTCAAAATTGCTATAGCTATATACTTTGTAACAATTTGCATAACTTATATAATTCATATAAAAACTGATTAGGCTTAAATACTGCCGAATTCTTGTTTTTTTAATAGTTATTGCAATTAATGGAAATTACATATCAAACATGTGACCCCTTTATTATCATGATCAAAAATTTATTGTTTAAAATATTAAAACAATAAGAATTTTTAGTGGATAAAATATGTATTAGAGAAAAAAAAAAAACATGCATTAATTTTTAAAATTTTTGGTCCAATTGAAAGATTTTGGGTTTTTTAAAAAATGGTTTTTTTGTAAAAAAATTTTATATAGGTAATTTTTTACTGAGGTGAAAAAAAAATAGACGGGTCATTATAGGTCTTAAATCCACTTGTGAAAAAATATATATATGGTTTTTTGGAAAGGATTATGTTATGTAGTCAATTCTCAGACCATACAACAAAATAGTTACTAGTTTCCTCAAAAGTGGAGTATACTTTCTTAGTTGCAATACAAACATCATGAATTACTAATTTCTAGCTTTTTTTTTCAAAAGCTATTACATTCTATGTCAGATGCTATGGTCGGTATATCAACTGCATTATTTAAATATTTTAAAATGCATCAACATGAAACTTTGCTTGTTTTTGGAAAGGATTATGTTATGTAGTCAGATTCTCAGAGACATACAACAAAATAGTATTACAGTTTTACTCAAAAGTGGAAGTATATCTTTCTTAGTTGCAATCAAACATCATGAATTACTAATTTCTAGCTTTTTTTCAAAGCTATTACATTCTATGTCAGATTGCTATGTCGGTATACAATTGCAATTATTTAAATATTTTAAAATGCATCAAACATGAAAGCTTGAAAGACTTGCTTATCAGGACAAAGACGTAATTGTTAAACAGGGGAAGCGATACATGTTCTTATGAAAGCAGTCATTGAAATTTAAGCACATGCCCAGTGGTCCCATGTCCAGTGAAAATTAGTTTGGGCCAGTGTAAATTTTAAGAAAATGTAGTTAAATATATAGTAGAATAAATTTAAAACTGGAATTGGGGCCAGTGAATTCAAATAATTAAATTTCAATGACTGTGAAAGCAATATTTTTTAAGTTATATTATCCCTTAAAAAGCCCTTTTAAACTAAGAATTTTTTTAACAGACTGTGTTATCAAAACTGCATGCAATACTGCTGTTTTTGTTGTTAATAACAAGGGCAGATGCATGTCCTATAGTAAAACTTGGTGAAGACTGAATATATACAATTCTTATGTAGAATATTTTTCGCTAAAATGAAAAGGAATTCCACAATTGATTTTTTTCTAAATCTTAAGCAAGTTATGGTTTAATCTTCAGGTAGCAACTAAAGAAAAGCCATATAAAATCCTTTTGGAGTGTAATTGAGACCACAAACAATTCATTTCTGGTTTTAGTTATAAAACTGCTACAAACTAAAACTATTCATGGTAAGTAAACAATTATTATATATTTGATTTTGTTTGAAATGTTTGATATTTTTTATATGATTATTCTGTTGCTCAAGACATATTTAGATAAAATTCTAGATAGCAATAAACATAATTGTCATTTGTTGCAAGAAAATTAATCCATGCAAGATGTTTTGATGCATAATGTGGAATACTTCATAGGTTATGGTAAGCATTTCATATGTAAAATAAATGTGAAATGCTTAGTAATGTTTCATAAAACTTGTTGAAGGCTGACTTCTTTGCCATGTTTTAATGCATGCTTATTTGTCTTGATATTTTATTTCAGGGAATAATATCTATTAGTGTCTGCATCATTCATATAGTTATTGAGCATGAATGGATTCTGTTTTCAGATGATGGAATACACCCAATGCCTAGTACAATCATGGCCCATTAGAAACAAGAACAAACCATGGCTGCCAAGGAAACGGAGATGCACATAGTCTGAAAGATCTGGCTTGTGTTCTGAATAAGATGACATAATATCTCAACTGCGGGTATGTTCACATCAGGTACAATAAAAGAAATTAATATTGACAGGGTTACCCCAGGATCAATTTTAGTTTGCACCACCAGATTGGCCAATCAAAAAAGTTGAAGCCAATGGCTCCAATGTTGGAGCCATTAATTCTGCAAGGGAGATATGTTTATCTTTGTTAAGATATGCTAGCAGTTTTGGAGTGAAATGTTTAAAAGGCTTTATGTTCCTAACTGGAAAGGAGTATATGTCCTGATTAATTCAAAGCTCATATGTCTATTGATTATAGAATGTTCAATGTTTACAGCATCTTTATATGTTAACGCAAATGGACCTACAACCATTATGTATTAAAAATTGGCACCTTTATTGCGCTTATCAATTGAAGGATAGAGCTGTGTAAAATCTTTTCAAAGATAATTATTTAAATACAGAGATTATATCTAGCATATGAATATGTTAATGTTAAAGGATTTTTCCTTACTAAAATCATTTTAATGAAAATATCTTTTCCATTACTTGTATTCATTTTTAGAAGTACAGCTGACATGGAGGTGTTTCACCAGCACATCTTGGTGTATTGTACCAAAGGATTTGCTTACACTCCACCTGTTTATAGGTTGCAGCCATAGATTATAATATACATGCAAATAGACCACACATCACCAGCAAGGGGAATCTGTTAGGTATGCTACTTGCAAAACACAATTTTATAAAATGAAAGAAAACAGTGTCCAGTTTGTGTTAATAAAGTGAATTGTTTGGAACTATAATAATGTTCAACATAGATGTTCTCTGTACTGAGTCTAATATGGATGTAACAGCATGTTCTTTTTTTTATTTCAATTTAGAAAAGATTTCAGTTTTCAAATTAAAAGAGGCAAAACCTAAATAAAATGTTGTGCTTTATCCTCTTTGGGCATATAGATTCTCAACATTTTTTTTTTATTTTTGCATTGAATATAAATGCTGCATATTTAGTTAATTAAATGTTCCGGCCTCCTATGAATTATAAAGATATTTTTTATTGAAAATGTATCCATATGCATATATTGCCTATATTATATAAGAATATTAATTTCAATCAAAAGAGATTTTGCAGTCTCTGAAAAACTTGACTTAAAATTTTGAAGACGAATAATTAACAATTAATGATTTTGAGAATTGTATACACTTATGATTTTTGTTATAAAAGGCTTGTTAATTTCTCATTTCAGACTTCAGCGGTTGGATGGAATTAAGAAGAAGAGAAAAATATCATTATATGGATACCATTTTACAGGAAGCTATATCCATGAGAATGAGTGACAAAGAGGGGGTATATAAAAGAAGAAAGTTAGAGGAAGATGACCCCCGCAGACTTTCAAAACATTTGGCCCCAGTTAGCCCAAAGCCTACCCAAGCCATTCATGATGAACATAAATCAAAATATGATTGACTTTTTATGGAAAAGAATGATAGTGTGTTACACTGATTGCCCAACTATTCAAACATATCTAAGCTGAGATTGAATACCTGGTACTCATGATAGTTTTATGAAATATCTTTTTAGATATGGCACTGTATCTATCTTGTTTCGAAAAAAATTCTCTTGATTCATTTGTCATGACTGAAGGTCTGTTTTTAATATTTTGTCAGAAAAAAATGACTACTTTTTATACAAGTGCAAAATATTATCCAATCTATTAAACTAATAATAAGTGCTGCTATGAGCTTTAATGTAGTAAAAAAGTTAAAAGTATTATTCAATTATATCTTTTGATATGCATGTACTATGTCATTCACTTTAGCTCAGCTTTTCTTTTTTTTATTTTTGAAAAAAGAAATAAAGGTTGCTGCTGTTGCCTTCTGCAAACTTGAACCTTGTTCATAACTTTTAAAGTTCTTGGTGTATTGTCTACACATTGGTCACCACAACCCTTGCAACAAGATATTTAAGAAGACATGACTAACCTTGGCCTTCATTCATAATTGACCTTGACCTTCAAGGTTAATGTCTAATTTTTGGCTTTGCTTGTTATTTGCTATAAGTGGCTTTAACTTTATTGCCCTTTGTTAATTTGTCATATTTCATTTTTGTCTTGGCCATTTCTCCTAAACTATATTGTTCACAAGGCAACACATCCGACGTGCGGAGATCTAGTTGTTATTAGTCCATGAATTGTTTGTAGTCCAATCTAGTTTATTATACCAATGACATAGTTATAATAATAAGCATAATATCCTTCATCACCAGAAACCCATAAGGGGTTAGCTCAAGTTCATACAATTTGGTTGGAATTAAGATATTATTTATTTCCTTCTACAATATTGGCCATCTTCACACTTTCTCTTCCTGTTAAGACAGCATGGATTGAATAAAAAATAAAACTATAACTGTAAAGAAGTCACTGGTGTACAATTTAAAGAGTAAGAAAAAGGAGATATGCTGTTCATTTGAAAAAATTTTATTGTTGTTTTACTGCCAATTTTCAAATACATGTTTCAATTTACCTGTGTTTTTGTTATTTTAACAACATTCCAAAATGTGTCCCGAAACGTGCTAAGAGAAGTGGAGTGTAAATTAACATTGAAAGGTATTTGTAAAACATTGTTACATCTTTGATCTTATTTGAATTTAAAAAGGTACATTTGACATCAGAAAATAGAAAAATAAAGAATTCCTGAAGAAAGCCCAAAATGACAAAATTGAAACTGTTGCAGGCTCTATTTGGTGAGCCTGTTGGAAAGTGCAAGTTACCTTCCATGCCCCCCTAGCACCAGCTTTAGCAGAATTCAACATTTGAACATAAAGTGGTGAAATTTATGGTTTTATGCCATACCGGTGTACATGACTCTTACCAGAGATTGGGATTTAATTCTTGGCAATCTTATTTTCAGTGGAATGCAACTGTTCATTGTTAACAGAATAATATTTACACAGGTTGCACTGTGTTTGTATTGGAATGAAATTCTCATTAGTACATTATTCTCCATAATGTGCACTTTTACAAAAGGCTAACATAAAAATCAGGTCTTGAGTGATCATTTTCAAAATTATAGGCATCAGAACTTTAACTTGGTCCTTTTTCCATTCTTGTTTGCTTATTAAATTGAAGTATAATTATACATTATCATATATCAATCGGTTGAGTCTGTAGATGTTAAATATGTATTGGCTTTTGCATGCAGTTGTCTGGTTATTTAATCTGGTGACACCCTATACAGGTTATTACACCAGATTGCCAAATTATCTTTCTTTTCATTATAATTTCCTAACACAGACACTTGGGGTTTGGAGCTCAAAACGCCTTTAAAATCCAAATAAAATGCATATTTGTCAATCCCAGCAGATGTACTGATCATATATATATATAAAAAAAACTTAATATCAGCCGTTTTGAAAACAAATCATATTTCAACATCTATAATAATACAAATTGAGCACAAAACCCCAAGTGTCTGTGTTATAATATTTACATGACGCACACCACTGTATACTATGCCATATTTCTACGATGGAAGCTTGACAATAGGTACGTTTTATTTCTGGTACGAACCGGTCATAGAATCCCTCTGTTATTTACGGATTTCAAATAACCACAGCAACCGTACGACATAGACATGACCAACGCTCCATCTTCTTGTTTACTGTAGATGTAGTGAGAGTCTCAGACTTTGTTCTTCGTAACGCGTTACGAGGATATAAGCTACATTCCTAAGCTAATAAGTAGCTTTTTATATCGTTTATTAATTACAAAACATAAAATAAAATTGCATCCGTCAATTATATTATATCTCCTAAAATCGAGGTCGCAAGTTTGTTGACGTTTCTAATTATAGCATTTCCGAACTTGTTTCTTATTATAGCATTTCTGAACTTTTCCGTATTCAAATGAGTTAATTCCAAATGAAACAGATCGGGCCCGAGAGCTTTTGCAAATGGCGGGGATTTCAAAAACTGGCGATATTATATCCAGTTGCATCAGAGTGTTTCGGCGAAATAAGATTAAAAAGATTAGCAGTTCATCATTAATGAGGATATACTTATGATTTAGGTGATTATTTCTGAAAACTAAGTTGTAGGGTAAAATATCATCGTTCAACGGTATTATAACTTTAAACAAAATTTTGAGCACATACAACTTATTACTCGTTTTCAAAGTTATTTTTATGGCATTTAGCTTGAAATACAAATTATTCATTGTTTATCTCCACGTTATAGATATTCTTTAAATCTGCAGCTATTATAATGCACCGCACTTGCCCCAAATCAAGTACATTAGTTTCAGAATCTAGAAAATACAATGAATAAATTTTCCGATTTTGTTTGGTGTTGTATGTCATTTGTTTAGTTCACCTGAGCACAAAGTACCAAGAAGTGAGCTTTTGTGATTGCCGTGTGTCCGTCGACCCATTAATATCAACAAAAAACAGCATCATGTCTGATGTATTTTTAGGTCCCAGCAGCTTCTCAGAAAATACAATGCCTAGAGCTTAAATTTTTTTGAATGTAGCATTGTGGTCCTCTACAAACAAAGGTCATTTTATGAAGAAATATCACTATTATAGGGTCATATAACCTGTCAAATGTCTGTAAAACTAAATATTTTGGAACAAAAAAGCATTGCATAGAGCTTAGATAAATCTGGCATACAGAATTGCCAAGTAGACTTCTACAAAAGTTATACATGTATATTTGTCATGTCACTGAGGTAAAAGATGGAAATACCCTAGGGGTCACTTAGTGTACATATACTTGTATATCAACAATGTCTTAAAACCATCTTCTCTGATAGGACTTTTCCCAGAGCTTAGATATTCTGCATGAAACATCATCGCATGGTCCTCTATTATAAATCATGGCCCTGTAGGTCAAAATTGGTTCCTAGCCCGTGGGTCACATTGTGTATAAAAACTTATATTATAATGGCAATGGCTTAGTTATCGATATATTGAACTGATAAGATCAAGTTTGCCCTCTGTGTACCTTAAGTAAGGTACATTTTCTACATGAACGACACAACTTTAGGGCATACATTAATAATCATGCCAGTGGTTAGTATTTTATCCGTAACGGTATGGAACCTTGCATTTCTGACGGTCTAAATTTTGTTACAAGAGAGTACATTATCCCACGATATATTACACGGTAAATTGTCATCTGTCGCGCTACATCAACAAACATTGGCAGGCCTTTCCCCTGAAATTTTGCCAGGCACAGCGACAAGTTTCCGCGGAATTGGTAGTGGGTGTGGAAGGGGGTAGGACAATTTTGAAAATTTTGTATCATATACCTCAAGAAAAATGACTATATTTCGCTTTCATTTAGCTTTTATCATGTTTGTTTTACTAATGTATATCATTTAATTTTTTATCAGTATTTTCACCTTTACAACACAAATTGAATATGCAAACGACTGCGAGACGCTTATAAAAGATATGGTTCGCTATTTTATAGCTATTTTATATCATTTCAACTTTGTAACATATCACATGACAACCCCGCGCCGAATGTGTTTTTTGCTTGCTGGGAAACGGAAGCATAATGGTTTTCAAACAATAATTTTGGTAATGAAGATTAAAGTTTAAAGTGATTACAGTTTTGTATTGGACAAAAACAAAATACAAACAAAGGGAGATTATTAAAAATGATAGTACTACTGTTACATCTCTTGCTTACTGCGCTTCGTCTAATTGTCATCTACCATATTTTTATTTCCAGTTTCCAAATCCATCTCATATTCTTGAAGGATTGTACATGGTCCTGAAAAGAGTGCGCATGGTGCTCAGGACAGCATATGTTGTTAAAAGGAGTGCACATGGAGTTCAAAAGATTGCACATGATGCTAAAAGGAGTGCACAGTGTTTAAAGAAGTACACATGGTGCAGAAAGGAGTACATATGCTACTTAAAGGAGTACGCATGGTGCAGAAAAGAGTAAACACTGTGCTGAAAGGAGTACACATGGTGCTGAAAGGATTGCATATGGTTCTGAAAGGATTGCACATGGTATTGAAAGGAGTGCACATGTTGCTGAAAGGTGTAAACATGATGTTGAAAGGAGTACACATGGTGCAGAAGTAGAGCACATGGTGCTGAAAGGAGTGCACATGCTACATTTACGAGTACACATGGTGATGTAAGGAGTGCACATGGTACATAAAGGATTGCTGCTGGTCCTAAAAGATGTGCACGTGGTGCTGAAAGAAATGCACAGGCTACTTAAAGGAGTGCACATTGTGCTGAAAGGAGTGCATATTGTGCTGAAAGGATTGCACATGGTGCTAAAAGGAGTGCACATTGTGCTGAAAGGAGTGCACATGTTGCTGAAAGGATTGCACATGGTGCTAAAAGGAGTGCAAATGGTGCTAAAAGGAGTGCAAATGTTGCTGAAAGGACTACACATGGTGCTGAAAGGAATGCCTATGGTGCTGAAAGGAGTGCACATGCTACTTAAAGGAGAACACATGGTGCTGAAATAAGTGCAAATTGTAATGAAAGGAGTGCACATGGTGCTGAAAGGAGTGCATATCCTACTTAAAGGAGTCTTTATGGTGCTGAAAGGAGTACAAATGCTACATAATTCACTTTGTAATAAAAGGAGTGCACAGGTGCCTTAAGGAGTGCACCTGGTGCTTAAAGGTGTGCACAGTGCTGAGAGGAGTGCAAATGTTGCTGCAAGGTAGGTTTCCGTGGAATTTTTTTAAAACAAGAATCTCATTTGCAATATCTCACAACAACGGAATTTCACATAAGTTATTTTTTGTTCACTAAGTACTTAACTTTTTTAGGATTATCTGTAGTTAATTAAAGGGAATCAACTGAGGTTTTTTTGACATGACGGGACTGGAAATATTTTTTGTGTGATTTTTACTCCATTTGATGTAGATCTATACTAATAACTTATGTGCAAAATTACAGATCATTAGCTCGCTCCGTTTTTCCAGAATAATTATAATTATAATAGTAAAAAATGACCCAAAGTTGAAAAGCATTTAAACGCTTGTCACCCAATTTGGACTGAAAATAACTCAAACACATGCTTTTCAATGTATTTCTTGTATATTTCTTGGTTATATTTTATTTATATTTCTATTTTAAATGATCATGTTTATCTATGTGAAAAATTAAAATTTTATGTTTTAGGCAGAGTTCCTTTAATAAAATTGCCTTGACTGCTAATATGATAGTCTTCAGCCCAATAATTCATCATTATGAAAACACTCAATTATTATAATTATAATAATTGCCTTTGATACACTTGATATTCATTTTCACACACTCTGTGCACATTTTCAATAGAAATATCTCCAATATATGATACAATATATAAAATGAATAACTTTAAAAAAGTTACAATATAAAGATTGGTTGTTTAAATGAAACTTAAAGCATCGTTTCAACGTGTTATAAATCATTGAGATTTGAATCTAGATAACAATAATGATTTTGATGCAGTTTTTACCATAAATATTGTTTCGTTCCGGTCTATAAATTCATTTACAGTGAGTAGCGCAGTTAATATATAAAATTACTTTCATAATTGTGTTTTATCAGAAAGTAGGGATAGATGACTTAAACAGCATCCATACCCGCCAGGTAAGTTAAATTTTGCCATTTAGATTTGCTTGCTAGATATGATAATAATAATAATAATAATAATAATAATAATAATAATAATATTAATAATAATAATAATAATAATAATAGTAATGATGATGGTGGTGTTGATGATGATGATAATGATGATATGATGATGATGAAGATTAGAAAGATTTTTTTGTTTTAATTACTTTAACTTGACAATAGTGGTGACATTAATCATAGACCTTTTTAGAGTACGATTTTTCCATAGCAACGTATGTTGCATTTCGTGAATGGCCATTCTGCGTAGGGCAAAAGCGCAATAACGATAGCATACATTTAGCGCACTTAAAGTCTTTAAAGGCGTGGTTTCAAGTTATGTCAACCAGAAAATAGAAAGTTTGGGATAAATAAAGGCGGTCAGTACTTAAAACGTGATATTTACAACTGATATACAAAATTAGCGGGACTTACAATTCAACGACCAAAAGTTCTCTGTTCAAGGTATCATTATGTGACTTTTTCAGCAGTAATTTAAATAAAAACAGCAAGGTGTTAAAGATCACATTTTATTACCCATGAATTACATAATATTACACAATTGGTATTGCTTTGAAAGTGGATTGGCAAGGCGGTTAGTGTCAAACAGATTGGCACGTGACAGGTTTCTATTTGCCAGCTACGTAACAATATCATTCAACCGGGTCGTTTAAGTACCATGACATAGTCAATTACTTAAAATTATGAAAATGATAAATCGTAATTAAAGTAATTTTTATTGATACCAATCTCATCAATGTTTATTGATTTTTTGAAGTGACAAATAGTGTACGTGACGTGCATTTCCATGTGTTATAAGGAACCAGACAAAACGTGTGTTTTTCCACCACCCATCTTATAAATTAACTTCACAAGAGTTTGAAAAATTATTTAAATATATTATGTGAGTTAAAAAAAATTATGTTTGGCATCTAAGTCAAGTCGGATAAAGGATACAATTAGCTACACTGGGATAAAGGATACAATTAGCTAAACTGAAAAAATGCATTATATCACGTTTTTCGACTTTTTTTTCAGAATGATATTTTACATCGATTTTAAATTTTAATAAATTTTATATAAAAATGCTATATATTATATGAAATAAAACTAATTTTTTAATATGGACGTTTTCAACAACAATTAAATTGACTTCTTTATTTGCTAATATATATATATATTTCCACATACTTTACAACAATAATCTCAATGTCAGGTCAGTGATCGCAAGAGAATTTCTTAAACAAGTGTCTTTTCAGTGCCTTTTTTGGATAATCTTGGTCACAAAGCTATGAAGGCATCTTTTGCGTTTCTGTTAAAAGCTATTTTATATGATTTTCTAATTTTTACCTTAGACAAACTCGGAATTGTCTATGAATTTCTACTTCATTTCTATGTAGGGCATGGCTAGTATTTGCCCTACGAAAATTGCTCATGCGCGAAAAATACTACTTCCAGTCATTATTTCATAGCAACGGATCGCGTCGTAAAAAGGTCTATATAAGCCACCATATCAATTTTACCAGATTTTTCTATAGGGTTAACGCACGTTTTTCCGTGTAATAACGTCTACAGAGTCCCGAGGAACGGTTGGTACCCGAGCCCGGTAGGGAGAGGGCTTCAACAGTTCCGATGGACTCTGCATACTTTATTACACGAAAAAAACGTGCGTTGACACTATTATAGCATAAACTTTTAAAACAGATTCATGATATACATTTCATTCAAAACAATAACATTAAATAATCCTTGTGCTTTTACGGTATTTATCCAATTCTACATGTTTTACGTATGCGTTTTATTTTTCCGGGGCCAACAACTTGTGAAATTATCAGAACCGAACGAAATTTTGAATTTTAATTGATTAAACAAAGCTTGACATTGGAGATGTATTATCTCAAAAAAAAAAACAACGTTACATTACTCTACCCTCTACCAAAGACAACCATGACCGTCAGAAATTCTTAGAATGATTTCAGATTGACGGTAGAAAAAAGATCAGTGACATAAGAATCTTTTTTTTTCAAGCACACAAGTTTATATAGAAATTCAGGTACTAAACATTATTCTCTCAAAGAAATATAAAAAAAACATTTATCAACATAAACAACAATAAACAACATTTTCTCATATTCATTTTGTGTTATCTTGTTTTGTAAGTTAATCGGAGGGTTAAACTGAATGACAGGTATAAGTTTACATTGACAACTGTCCGTTTCTTAGATTCTTAAATTAAATGAATAAATAAATAAATAAATAAAATTGATAAATAAATAGATAAATAAATATATATATGAAATAAATAAGTATATAAACAAATACTGTATCAAATGACATTACAATGTACATGAATAGGCAACTATCTACGAACTATAAAAGGGCCGAATATCAAACATTTTGCTTTATTTTCAAACTGAGTCATATGTCAAAGCAGTCAGTTATTCATGTTATTTGGACAGTACTTATAAGTATCCTGCCTGAACATGAAACATTTTATACAGTTTACGTGGGCTTTTTTAGCTCCTCCTACTTTAGTAACCACATTTTCTAAGCTCCCCCTTCTTTAGTTACAAGATTTTTAAGATCATCCTATTTTTGTTATTACATTGAATAGGTATTTCTTGTATACTTATACTACGGATACATGTATAACTTTTTACTCCAGTTATAAATATGACTCCTTGAACACTTTTATGTGCAAAAATACCTTCTATTTTCATATTTGTTTTTAAATAATTAAAAAAAAGATGGGTTGTATTTTTTCTATGGAAATTTTCCCTGCGGAACCTAGATTGTTCTCATAATGCGCACTTAAATGCTGTTACTTAAGTAGGAGAAGCTTAGAAAATGTGGCTGCTAAAGTAGGAGGAGGCGTTAACTGTATAAAATGTTTCATGGTTAAGCAGGATACTTATAATGTTGCTAGAGAAAACGAGAAATTAAACATATTACTGACCCTTTGAAATAAATATATGTTGTCTTTACTTTTTTATCAAAATCATTCATAAACATACGTCTAAATTAACAGTTAACCCGTTTGTGCACAATGTCTACGTTCCGCGAGACTGTTTGTCAGTGCCATTTCATAAACTTAAGGTAAAACTTTAATAAGATTTATATTGGAGTTTTATGTTCATCTTTTCATCGGTATATCAACATGAAAAAAGCGACTGAAGCATGCTTATTTTTTAAATTAAATTTTGTACCGACCGAATGTCAGGAACATTGTATCAAGGGAAAGATTTTAAAAATTTTCCACACTGGAGATTTATCATCATCTGTTCATCGGTATATCAAAATGAAAAAAAAAGACTGATGTTTAAATCAAAATATTTAACGACCGTATCTTTTATACTATGTTTGGTAGAAATATATGATCTTATGAAATTATATGGGATACAAATAACCTAGCTATCATATTTAATATTAAATGAAACTATATCATTTTCAAAATGAAGTTTATAATTTATGTATTACATTAAGAATATTTGTAAATAACTTCTATAGAGAAATATAATCCGTATCGTCTCTTTCATTATACTTTTAAGAAATATATATTTCGTAATAAATACGAATATGGGTTTTACTCTTTTTTACTCTCTTTTATTTTTTATGATTTTGATACACGTTATGTCATTTCACACTTTATTTTCGATAAATTCGGAAGATACTCCATCACCAATTAAACATTTTCATATCTGTATCATAGTTTTGGAACCTTTCTGTTGAAATTGTGTCAGAGTTAAATCGTATACATGTACATGCACAGTGCGTTAACTGGAGTGCAGGTATTAATTACCCGCGATGCAGAGCAGGCCAATTGATTGGCTCATTTTTGCTGGGGTTTACTTATTGTGCCGGCAGAGAACGGGAAAGCGATAGCAATTTCATATTCAGATGCTCGTTTATTGATTACTTTTTTTTTGGGGGGGGGGGGGTTCACATTGTGACAACAGGGACCGTGTCTTTATGTTTGACTATGATACATAAGAGGAAGAACATCAAAACACTCGGCAATCTGATTAATACTCGGGGGCTACGCCCCTTCGTACAATCCAGATAACCTCGTGTTTTGATGCTCTTTCTATCACTTGTATTGCCTCTTTCTAGATTTTGTACAATGCATTCTTTGGGGGAGACAGCCGATATCCAATTTTGTCAAAATAAATATGTGGCGGCAGTGTGACGCCATTTTCTTCTTTTATTTTTTTTTTTATTATTTTATTATTTTTTTGTCTTGCAACAATTTGGTATCTACAAATGCATGACTACTTCAGATAAATAAAACATGCGCATACATTTTCAGATCTTTCGGTAAAGACATCAAGCCTTTACCTCATGAGCATATTGTGAAAAAATGGCCGTTTTCATAATGTTCATTGTAAAGCCTCCTGTTAGAAGTTCAAATCGCAATGAAACTATGAAAAATGCTTCAATACTAAAGAAACTTGGCACAAGTGTTGACTTGACCATCATTCTCATTCTTAAATTACCTGTTAACATGGCAACGAAGGCAGTCTCAAAATTGCCAAAAATCACTTTTTTGCATTTGTTTTTTTCCCATGAAAACTGATTTCAAAGTGCTGCAACTTCTCGATGGATTGATATGGAGTAAAAGGCTTTTCGGCGTTGGTTACATGTTACATTACGATCGACCTGAGGCCATTTTACGCCTGTCACATTTCAATTTTTTTTTTGGTGAACCTTTTAAATAGGGGGCGGCGCCGAAAAATTGATCACTTTTTATCAACATTTCTTAAACGAAAATAGTGTTTGGGACATGAATATGCTATTTTTTCACTGTTTGAGGCCTCAAAAAGGGGGGGGGGGTCGAAAAGTCGTCAAATACGTCTACATGAGGTAAAGGGTCAATACATAGAATTTATTTTGACCTTTCCTGCCTTTTTTATATCTAAAACACAACATATAAGTTAACTATTTCAAGGTAATTCTTTTTATCTAAACACAGAATGGTAAAACTTGGTAGTGTGCTGGTTTTGTGTGTGACATTTAATTGTGACGTCAGCAGTAAGTGAAACATGCAACGAGACGCAATCTTGTTCAATTTTCCCAAACCAAGACCGCGGTGTTGTGACTCTACAAGATCTGGCTCAGGTAACACATACTATCTTTCTTTCTAAAACTTAGTAATACGTATAATACGAAGGAAAATAAAGTTACAGGACAACATAGATCTAATTTTACAATTCGTTTAGGAAAATTCGAATGTTTTAGCATAAGTAGAAAGTAAGTATGTAGATAGGTAGGTAGGTAGGTAGGTAGGTAGGTAGAAAAGTTTGGTGGGCGGGCATACGGGGTTTACGGACGGTCGGTCGGACGGTCGATCGATCGATCGGTAGGTAGGAGGGGTAGGTATGTAGGGCAGACAGGCAGACAGTTTTTATATTGCAAACAAAGAACATGTGGCGGCATGGTCGAGTAGTTAACGAGTGGGACTTGTCACATAGGGATCTCTATTTACTTAAGATATAACCCCGTATGGGGCAAGACTAAGTATCCTTAAGCAAAAAACTTTTAACTCATTGCTCATTTCTGGCTGCATGCATGGTTCCAGGAGCAGATTGGCAAGTGTGCCTATAAGCCTATAGACTTCTGCAACGAAATCCATGTAAAATTATTTATGTACAACAACAACAACATTATAACATGCATTCTGTCCTTATATATAGACTATTAGATCTAAAGAAAATATAATTTATGATTATTGTGCACTCCGTCTCTGATATAAGTGTTTCAAATAATTTATTATATAAAAAGAAACAAGCAAGGGTCTAGGTCTTTCAACAGAACTGGATGCTCAACTTCACAAAGGCGTAATGCATATTCCAGATGGGATTTGGCATATTATAAGTTTTCCAAAGGGGGGTCAATAATTGTTTAGTTTTGTGAAATTTAGAAAAAAACGTAATTTGATTTCCAATATTCAAAGAGGCTGGTCAATAGAAGTCAAATACAGCATTCTTGAACTTCCAGTTTAGGCAAAGGTCCCGCACCTATAGAAGCTAGTATTAGTTTAATTACATGATATTTCTGTAAAATAAACACAAACAACTAACCAATCATCTTTATAACAGAAGGTGCAGACAAAACACTGGATAATGATTTACAAGACGCAGTTTTCGTCCACACAGACGTATGGTAAATGTAACTTCAGATGGCATACACCCAATTCCGAGCAGAACCACAAGGGAGAGTTAATGTGCTAGTAAGTCACTGACAACAAACTTGATCCTTAAACTCGATCCTTTAAGATCATTTAGCACGACATTATTGTTGTGTTTGTAGTATTTTTGGTTTTAACAATCAGGCATTTTCTAGTTGGGTGGTTCCAATATTCCTTCTTGAATACTGTAGAATTGCCCTTAGGATATGTTGCCTGCTTTTTAACTGTGTCTTTTGATGTCCTGTCTGTAATATCATAACCTGTGATCCCCTTTCCAAATTCTATTTTGTTTAGTTTCGCCCATTGTTTTCTGTTTAGGGCACACGTTTTCTATAATTATCTTGGGGACCATACGCCGCTTTTCGTGGAATGACACAAAAGTCACTTTGAAGTTTCCATGATAACCGCCGGATAAACACATCAGCGGATGTTGCTAAATTCAAAATTTTACAATTTCATGTTTAAATGTTGAATTCTGCTTAGGCAGTGCTAGTGGGCTTGGATGATAGTTTGGCTTTGCACTTTACAGTACCGTCCATGAACAGGCTCAATCAAACCGAGCCTGCAATATTTTCAAGTTTTGTCATTTTGGGTTTTCTTTATGGATTCTTATTTACTCTATTTGATAAAAATGTTCTTTCTGATACGTACTGTTGGTAGAGTGTCTTGAAAAGTATTTGGTGTAATCACTGACTTAGTTATGCGTCAGACCTCTAGTTTAATCTACGATCATGCTATTAGAAGGATATGGAGTTCGTTACCCTTTATAAACTACAGGGAGACCTTGGGTTCGATTATTGACCAAGTCATAATAGTCATATCCACAAGCCCTGGTCTATCCGTAGGTTGATTATGTCGAATGACACTGTACGTTTATTACGTCGTTTCAAAGGTATATTATGACGTATAAACAATGTTCGTCATACGTTTGTTACGTTAGTTTTCCTTTGTTATCGTGACGCGCATACAAATCTTTATACATCTTATAATGCAATATTATAACGTTGATTTTCATTGGTTTATTTGGACGCATACATACAAACCTTTATAATGCTGCAATTGTATTACGTTTATTTAAATGGTTTATCGGGACGCTCATAAAAATCTTTATAACGCTGCAATTTTATAACGTTGATTTTCATTGGTTTATCTAACGCTCATACAAATCTTTATAATAACGTTGAATTTACTGCCACATATGAAATTTAATGCACATGACATGGCAATTATCAATTGTATCTTCAAGTCCAATCTTTTGATTTTTCTTAAAATCTCAGTACATTCTATTTAAGTTTGATTTTCTTGAAATAATTTGCCTCGGCTCTGTTAGTTGGAGACATGCAGCTTTAAAATTTACAACAATTACAAGAACAATCATGAAAGAAATGTTTTGTTTTTTTATTTTATTTTCGTTTCTTATTACCTTTCAGCAATTTTGACTTAAATTAAGGAATGCGAAGATTACGAAAGGTTGGTCAAACGGAAGACATCAGACTGCAGTCGAGGGGAAGAGAACGGTAAAATCTTACTTGAAGATTCGTTAAACATGTATATACAACTTTTATTCATCACTCGAATTTAGTTATAATTTATCATTTTTATTAACAAATAATACTCGTTAATGTCAATGAGAATTTTAACTATGCTAACTTTTCTCACACGTATATCCCATTCGTGGTTTATGTTCATGTTTATATACAACACAAAATGAAACGTTTACTGAGTGAATTTCATATACATAAGGTATAATATTATTATTATTACAGTAACTATTATTATTATTATCATTATTATTATTATTATTATAATTATTATTATTATTATTATTATTATGTGCTACAACATTGAAAGTGCTAACAGAAATAGACATACACAAAGTGAACGTTACTAAAATTCAACATTTCCTAGAAACCTTTTTTTATATATAATGCTATAATATATATAGATAATCTTGAACTTATTTAAACGAATTTAGAGTAGTATTTAATGTTTTACTATCTGATAAATCAATAAAGGTACGATTATAGGTATACTATGATCATGGAGCTAAATATAAGATGGAGAAGGGACTGTGACATCACACAGTTAAAATCAGTATCGGCGGAATTGTGTTCCCGCACGTTATCATATGTCGCGAGATTTTGCGAGATTTTTTCATATATCTGTGCTACTATATATTATAATAGATGTAAATACAACGATGGATGCGAAGTTTTACATTCAAGATTTAGACAAGTATTTCTGGTACGATTCTTGCTATGAGTACGACAGTGACAACAAATGCACGACGGGATACCTTGATCTTCTCGTTAGCAAAACTAGATACTCTGGTAGGGAGACAATTGAATAAATCTGCATTTTATAAATATGTAAAAATATTTTTTCCGTCGGTTTTAAAAACCAATCATTCTATAGTTTTATTTTCAGTTTTTACAGTGTTGTTCTAAATCTCATTAAATATTCTTAAATTTTGTTTTTAAAAGAAAAACCCCGCTGTAACACTAAAGTTCGTATACGAATTTTAACGGGCAAATGAAGACTATAAACAGCTCGTGTATGCGCTACGTCACAGTGATAAAGTTTAAAAAAATCAAAAGATTTTCTTGTGCAAACAAACTTTAACTGTTTTAGCGTTACTGAGCATAAGGTTTTCATGAAAACGTCTCTTGACAATTTACTACAAAACATTATGACCCGCAAGAATAAACCAAATTTAGTCTCGCTTGGCTTATTGCAGTTGGGATCAAGTAAATAAAAAGTAATATGTATGTATTTAGTCTATGTTTAATGAGGGTCCATCCGCGCGTTAAGGCACAGCAATTAGTTTTCGCTGTCGATTACAGACCCCGGACAAGTCACCAGTCATGCCCTTAAAGAGTAAATTTTGAAGCACAAAGTAGACATTTTTTACCTCCATTTAATTTCCACGGAGTATAAGCCAAAGATGTGAATTTTGAACCAAGTAATATGTTACTTACCTTAAAAGTATCTGTATTACATAAAAGTATTTTACTCCACAGAAGAAAATGGAGTACGAAGTAAGGTAGAGAGGAATAAAGGCAGACAATTTAGAGTTCATGAGATTTCTATATAAAATTTAATGTACAAAAAATGAGCTAAAATTGATATTACCCATAACGGTGACAGAGACTATTTCAAGCGGGTTAAATGTTAATCTGCAATAACTTCTTTCATATGCAAAATCAATTTCTCTAAAATTTGGCAAAATGTGACGATCGCGCGAGTTCCTAGTTTTCAAAATAGATTATATTTCTACATTTAACGATATTGAAACTGCTGTTTTCACTGCGAAAAAGATATGGATATACGGAAGTGTACGGAATTCCGTATATCAACAATATACGGGTAAGAATACGGGAAACTTGAAATACGGAGATGTACGGGACCGTATATTATGTCAGTCTGTGTATGAATATGCCACGGTGCTTGAAAATTTGGCAAAATGTGACGAACAAGTTTTCAATAGAGATTATATTTCTACATTTATCGATATGGAAACTGTTGTTTAATATTTTTTAGTTCTGTATATGCTAATATTACGGTCAAGTCGTATACAACATTTTAAGAACGACACACAGATAAAATATTTCAGATTAAATGAAATACAAAAACAGTGAGGTGTTTTGTCTGGTACAAAACTGTTTGAAAAAGCTACAGTGACAGCATTCGGTAGGACATACTTATCAAATTTTAATATTTTATATTATTTACAGATTCTGATGATAGTGAACTTGACCTACAAGAACTTCCTTGGCAACTAATTGCCTCCGACCTGAAATATCATTTCAACATGGATATGTCGGATGACAAAATGAAGTTTTCCTGGAAAGGTCCAGGTAATGTATCTTTACGTTAAATTATCAATTTAGAAAAAATAACGCTTTTGACAAATAGCAATAAAAATTGTTCATTTTATGCTGAAAATGCCCGTTCGTGCGTTCCTGAAATAATGTACGAAGGGGCACTCGAGGTCGTCTCCACCAGTAGATATGAAAAATACCCTCAGTCTGTTGGTATGACGTTAAACACGACCAACTAACCAACCAATCAGCCATTTTTGTTTGTTAAGTTACCTTTAATTTCTTGGTTATTTTCAGAATGTGGATTTGATGGCAAATTGATCGATACCAGCGGTACAGGATCGGACAGACAGAACATCTTAGCTTTGTTAATTGCCTTTTCCTTATACTCGCTGTTTTTTTAGAATAATTATATTTAAGTACCTGTTGCTCATTTTTTATGTTTTTTATATCATAAATAAAAAGCTCAAATGAAGATTTATTAATGTTGTAAGTTCCCAAACGCATAATTTGTAAAATTATTAGCGAATTTACATTTATAATTTAATAAAGGAAGTCAATGTAAATTTTTACAATAAGAAATGAATGCAAATTTTTAATGAGTACATGTAATGTGTTTAAAATATCTGCAGTACAAATTTTGCAAATTCTTCGATGTTTGAAAATTGTTGTATACATATATAAAATTTCACTTGAGTCTGGTTACCACACACAGGATCTTTAAAGTATCTTTCTTACAAAGTAAAGAAAAAAAAGTACTATAAAAAGGGTAGTATAAAGCGATGTCTTAAAATATCTTATAAAATATTGCATTTTTATAAAATAATAAAGAAAGTATAAAAACAGTTATTTCAATACTTGCAAATAGGTAGATCATTTTGTATATACTGATTAATTCATTTGTAATGCACTAAAGAAGTACATAAGCATATTTCTTTAATAATGTTTTTTTTTTTTTTTTTTTTTTTTTTTTTTTTTTTTTTTTGGTAATGTTTCTTCTAACAAACCATAATCAAAAAATAATAATGTTATAAACCAGAGACGGCATATATAAATTGTAAAAATACAACCTTCAAACGCTCCCATGTGACTGTTACATAATGTTTTTATTTTTATTATTGTGCTGATCTTTACAAATGCTTTCAAAGCAACATCTTTTAGACTGTCTGTATCATTGTATGCAATGAAATTTAAGTTTGAATGATCTTTTTCAGTGCATCGGCACTTATGATGGCTAGATTATAAAAATTATTATTATAAAAATCGCCTAAATTATGCAGATTTCCAATTTTGCATTCGCATCCTGAATACATTATCTACATTTAAGTCTCACTACATTTATGTCTCGTATTCTCATACTTACAATACTGCACGTTTGTAACATCAATTTTCATTGCGCAGCCGTGACGGTCGAAACATTTTAATTCTGCTGAAATGTTTTAATTATAATTAAAACGAGTAAAACTATCAATTCAACTATTGCATACTCATATGAATAATCACCCAATAAACTTTTATCAATTACAGATGTCTTATTTCAATAATTTATAAGCTATATCTTTGTAGTTGATATAAACTTATTTATACATTGATTCAAACTATCACCCCATAAAACAACGTAAATTTTTCACTGTATCAATAGTATTCAACTAAAGGTGCTCTCCTGCTAAATACAATTAATTCTTCGGTTTCCATAAAATTTAAACACATTCCGTCACCGTTTTTCTACATTTTAACCTCTTTTTAAACTCTATTGTACAGAGAGTTTACTTGTATAAAACTACACATAAAATAAAACAAATACAAATAACAACATGCAATACAGTACTGAACAAGCTAAACAATAAAAGACACATAAGACAAAGGGCGGGAGGTGTGGCATATTTCAAGAAAACAACCGTCTGTGTACCTGTCTTGACAAAAAACTGTAACTTAAAGGCGCCAAAACCGAACCTAAATACAATTTGGCATAGTAATACAAAAGTTACCCTTGACCTAACTGATGAAACAACCAATAAAATTGTTGTTTATCAAAAATACAACAATGGCATGGAGTTGTAGTACAAAAATGACTTCTGACTTAACCGAAAAAACAACCAATGAGAAAAGCTGTTTTATCCATAATTAAAATATTTTATTGTAAACAAAATACTTCAAATTATTAATGTATAAATGATCAATATCCAAACATACATCAAGTACATACTCAACAACATGTTAACATGCTGACCATGAGAAAGTGACTGTTAGCTAGGTGTGATATAATTTGTGTGCTGATATTTTAAATATCATATAAGGGCACATCACTGCATCAATCATTTGTCAATTATTTTTCAGTGATTACCTCCCTTTAACGAATAAAATTGTGACAATATAGTGCAAGTGATGTTCTAGTAATTGTAGTTTGAGCAGGGTGTCTTTGAAAGATAATTCTACCATTGTACAGACTACAAATATTTTTTCAATCTCTCTCCAAATACATATATTCTTTCCTTATCAAGATCTACAGTGTTGTCGTAAAAATTTATCTATAGAAAACTTGATAGGAATGTATGTATGTTTTCTAGGTTGAATGATGGCACATCCGCAGCTTACGGAAAGTCGATCGGCGTACTTGGGTTTATAGTACATGAATTATTTGGAACACCTCGCCATTAATCAAACATATTTTTTCCGACGTTTGACGTAAATGACCAAGAAGTTGCGATTGTTTTATAGTGCAGCATCTTACGTCTTTCTCGGTTATCAAAGACATTCTTAATAAAGTACATACTGAATGTTTACTGAACTTGACCGTCGTTTTGTGATTAAATTGTAGTAAACTAGGAAGATATGCTTATGCATACTAATTTAAACATATTGTTATTATATAAAGAAGGAAGTGTAAAATGATATAAGATATGATATTTCAATAATAATTCAAAATATCTAATTTTGTTCATATAACATTAAAAATGTACATAACAATAAGTCAATTATCATTTTCATTAAAACATGTGAGTTTATTATCTAAAACAGTTTAGTGATAATAAATTGTAAAATTCTTTATGCGGCTATATCCAAAGCAGAGGAATTCAAAAAGTGTCTAATTAAGTCTGTAAGAAGACACGTTTAGAAAACTGTTACTTATTGCAGACACGTTTAGAAAACTGTTACTTATTGCAGACACGTTTAGAAAACTGTTACTTATTGCAGACACGTTTAGATAACTGTTACTTATTGCAGCTAAAATATACGGATTCCGGCGTTTGTTAATTAAATAATGGTTCTGGCTTCCAAAACTTTTGAGGCCGTTTTTTTAAAACATTTGTTGTTTTGTCTGATGCGGTGTTAAACACGACCTGTCACGGTATAAAACGGATACGCTGAAGACCTTAAGCTAGATTAATGGCACCTAAACAAAATATTTAAAAGATGTAACTTTTTGACAAATAAATAAATAACACGCGCACATAGGCACACGCGCACGAACGGCGCACGTATACACTCGGTATTGTTATACATTATGACAAAAAATCCACAATAAACGTGTGCATAAAATTTCGCGTTTACATCGTTAACACGTTTCATAATACAGGTATGACCTTCACATAGCTGATGCTTCATATTTATACCTTACAATAATAACATAATAGAATTAAATGTGGTTTATTTGCTATGCAGTAGACGGTACCTGTATAAATTTTCTCTTTTGTGTTACACAATCATGAATGTTCTTTCATCATTCGTTTACTCCATTTATGTTTTTTTTTTTTTTTTTTTTTTTTTTAGGGCTGATCTTCTATTTATTGGTTGTCTTTATAAAGGTATCGTCTTCTTCATGTAAATCTCGTTTTTTTAAATAGGGTTGATCTTTCTGATGTAATTCTCGTTTTTTAATGAAAATCTTATTTTTTCGTGTAAGTCTTGTCTATTTCATTAAATCTAGTCTATCCCATTTATGACGGGTCGTTTATGTAGGTGTCGTCTATTTCATGTAGGTATAAGTTTCGTCTGTTTCATGTATGTCTCATTTTTTTCATGTATGTCTGACCTTTAATGTAGATCTCGCCTTTTATAAAGGTATCGTCATTTTCATGTAGGTCTCTGTTTATATAGTTCTCGTTTATGTATGTAGGTCCAGTGTTTTGTTCATGTATGTCTCGATTTTTTTCTTGTCTTTTTATGAAGGTCTCGATTTTTTCCCTGTAGGTTTAGCCTATCTCATGAAGGTGTATTACTGTGATCATTTGTGCCAAGTTGGAAATTGTTTTTAAACTTTTAATCAGTTTTTAAGTTATCGATTTGACCAATTAGTGTGACCTTGACCTTGTGGTAGCGGTCTGATTTTGCTCTCTGTATATTTTTTTATAAGTTATTTTTAAAAACGTTTCATTAGGTTATAAGTTATAGAGCGAGTGGGCATTAAAAACGGAAGGTGAAGTCACATAACAGCAGAAACAATTTAATAAGTTATAGAGCGAGTGGGCATTACTAACGGAAGGTGAAGTCACGTAACAGCAGTAACAGTTTAATTCATGTTTCATCCCGAGATCTCTGCATAAATTATAACTTTAAAACAGTATATTTTTTGCAGAATTATATAACAGAGGTAATTTATTCACCTACAAATTGTGAAACTTTATAATCCTCGCCATCCATTAATTTATGTTTAGCTGAACATGACTATTTTAAAGCTAATTTTGTTATACAAAAATGGAAGATATACGGTGTAATCGAATCGCCTTGACTAAACCCTCGTCTTACTGAAAAAATATGGATAAAAACCAATCTAAATAACATAAATGGCAGTATTGTACGTATAAAAAAGATATCCATTTCCTGAACATAGGGCTAAAATGAAATGCTAATATTTTTATATAAATATTGAAGTATATATAAACTTTCCTATCCTCTACTAAATTGTATTTATTTCTATATTTTACTATATTTCAGCACAATGGATATATTTCTGTAATTCAGTACAATGGATATATTTGTATATTTCAGCACAATGGATATATTTCTATATTTCAGCACAATGGATACATTTCTATATTTCAGCACAATTGATATATTTCTATTTTCTATATTTCAGCACAATGGATATATTTAAGCACAATGGATATATTTCAGCACAATGGATATATTTCTATATTTCAGCACAATGGATATATTTCTATTTTTCAGCACAATGGATATATTTCTATTTTCTATATTTCAGCACAATGGATATATTTCAGCACAATGGATATATTTCAGCACAATGGATATATTTCTATATTTCAGCACAATGGATATATTTCAGCACAATGGATATATTTCTATTTTTCAGCACAATGGATATATTTCTATTTTCTATATTTCAGCACAATGGATATATTTCAGCACAATGGATATATTTCAGCACAATGGATATATTTCTATATTTCAGCACAATGGATATATTTCTATATTTCAGCACAATGGATATATTTCTATATTTCAGCACAATGGATATATTTCTATATTTCAGCACAATGGATATATTTCTATATTTCAGCACAATGGATATATTTCTATTTTCAGCACAATGGATATATTTCAGCACAATGGATATATTTCTATATTTCAGCACAATTGATATATTTCTATATTTCAGCACAATGGATATATACAAATTAGTTTTACTGATTAGCTTGATGGCGACTGATATGTACGCTGCAGATTCTTGTGCAACATCGAATCAAAATTGCTCTTTATTCGAGTTGAATACAGACCTGGTATCGGTACAAAATTTGACAGATAAGGTAAAATTATAAAAACAAACCCAAATATAGCAAATTTAAACAAAACTTTTTTCTACTATTTAAAGATATACTATGCTTATCATTGAGTGAAATATTTCAATCACAGACAATTTTTGAAATCTATGTCTTTTTAAATAAAAGAATGAATAAACTACGTATGGGAAGCTGCGTTCCCTATACGAGGTCAAGCAAAGTTGGTTTCTTAATAACAAAAAAGCCAGTTTTTTTTAATGAACTATATATTCATATTATGATCACCTTTTATGAAGTCAAAACATGTTTATTTTATATTTACAAAGAGACTGTATAGCAATAACCAATAATCTATAATATCAAATTGAGCAAATATATCTTTAAATGAAGTAGAACATCATGAAATATTCATAGATGCGACCATATTTCTGTAACATTAGTAAAATACTGTTCAACGGTTCAACAAATTACTTTTAAAATATGTTTCGTTCTTTGATGAAGCAAAAATAGATATTGTAATAGGAATAATACGTACAAACATACAAGATATTATAGGATATCTATAAATAGGACCATATACACAGATATATAAGACGTCAATAGATATGTACAAATATAACATATAACGTCAAAAGTTTGGTACAAGCATTAACAGATATATGACGCCAATGGGTAGCTACAAATATTGCAAACGTAATACAGATAAGTGCAAAGTTAACTTCTTAGCTTAAAACACTAAATACTTCGTCAGTGAATCTATGTGAATTGTGAATTGATTTTGTTCAGACTTCTAGAGAGTTGTTGCTTCGCTTGTATTATACTTATTTCGTGTTACTAGTTTACATACAATTACACTAACAGGATGTGACGTCAGATGAATGGTTTATGGTTTACGGATCGGATTTCACTGCTGTTCAAACGTATGGAAGGTGTATTTACAAATGTACACCTTCACAACAAAGTAACGTAATAGAAAGACAACTTATGTGCTAGTAGGTTTTTTTAACTGAAATCCTTAGAACTTAAGCATTCAATTTGTTGAGTTATTGTACCAACGCAATTATAAAGAGAATTGATCTCACAGTACCTAAACAACTAGATTTTTGTGTTCTGCGTTTGCCGAAAACCAATTGTAGTATATTTTCGAACCCATGGCGGTATAAGACGATTATAACAAGAATGTCATCGGCTTAAATCGCGTGGCGATGGATGCATTGTTGGCCTCCTTGCCTTATAGTGACCGATCTTTTATAATGTTGTATTTTTTTCATTTTCAGCAATTTTAAACTGAAGAAATGTGAAAACGTTTATTCAGAGGTCACGTGCTTCGATGACGAATGTGGAAGAGCTAAAGAACTAAACGGTACGTATAACTGACAGAATAAATAAAAAATTGCCCTTGTCCAGCTATTTCTGTATGCAATCACACTTGGCTGACACCGTACAAGCAGAAAGGTCAAGTGATCGTAGTAAAATGTACTAAAACTTGAAAGTTGTTAAAACAGCTAGATTTATTTTATCACTGAAAAATTTAAACCATTTCTCTTGCCAGCTGACATTCGGTTAGAGCACGAGGCCTTTTCTGGTCCTTCGTGATCATTGATACCGGCACTATTAAGTGTTGAGAATTTAGTACCACTCAAGTCGGTGCTAGGGGGCATGAGAGAAGTTGCGCTTATTCATAGTCCTCATGTACAGACTCAGTCAACCCGAGTCTGCAATTTTCACGTAATTTTGTTGAGATTAATGCTTCCGAGGGATCGCTTTTTCCAGATTTGTTTACTTCACATCAAAAGGTGTCAAGTGCCGTGTGCCAGCTGTATAAGTTGACCCGTAATTCACTTCAGTGTTGTTATATTTGTCTGGTCCTTCGGGATCATTGATGCCGACGCTATTAAGTGTTGAGAAATGAGCACCGCTGAAGCCGGTGCTAGAAGCGTGAGGGATGTTGCTCTTATTAATTATCCCTCATGTACAGACTCAATCTGCAATGTTCACGTAATTGTTTTTGTTGTGATAAATCCTTCCAAGGGATCACTTTGTTTCCAGATTTTTGTAATCAAATTGTGGTTCGATTATCGGACTGCCAACAAAAATTACGAAACATTATTCAGATGAATTTTTAAATCGCGTGTATTAGGTTTTTGAAGACTTGCCATGCTAAAGTAATAGGAGAAGCTTCTGGAATAAGTGTATCTTTCTTATCTTACACTATCCTTCAAAATCTAAAATGACTTTTCCGGAGGACTCATCTACATGTATATGAGCAACCGATAGCAAATTTCAATAAACTCAATCACACACACACACACACACGCACGCACGCACGCACGCACGCACGCACGCACACACACACACATGTATACTTTCTATTTCAACAATGTGTAGTATTAAATTGACGATTACTGCACAATAGTCGTAACGACAATCAATATTTTTTACGTAAATGAATTTACTACAAAAATTTAAGTAACATGCGAATCATTTTTAAGGTATAAATGGAGAAGTCTAATTTTTAACAATAACAAAAGGTATGGTACTATAGAGATGCGAATGGTAGATGGGGGGGAGATAACAAAAAAGACTTTGTACGTAGATGTTGTTGCATTTACTTCCCTTCACTTAAAGTGTTAGGTAATATTCAAGTGTTTAGTTATGCAGAGTGAATTTGAATATGATCTAGAAAAACTTTCTGATCGGCGGGAACTGGGGTCTCCGTCTACTCTATCGTGGACCTGAACTCAATCAGAGCACGACCTGGGGCATGGAAGCTCCAATAAGGTCTTCTTGCGAAGAAACGCGCCCCAGGCCGTGCCAGATGCACTCCTGTCCCTCGACTTCCCAATGGCGGTCGGGAGACAGGAGTGCCCCCGACTTCACGGTGAGTCCTATACAAAGGTGTCGGAGGCCACAGTTCCCACTTGATCTTACAGTATTTAATTAGCGAAAGGCTATATCATAGGCCCAAAGAGGAAACAATAGTTCTTTTGTATAATGTAGATAGAAATAACACATTTTCATATAGTGAAAAATAGCATTAGATATTGAGATACGAAAGTGGAGTTGATTAGTACTTCTAAACCTAGACAACTTCTTTTGACCTTTCCTTTAGAAAAATCAAAGATCTGTGGTCTAGTTGAAATGCGGGATACTATAAATGTACCTACAGCTATCATTATCACAAATAACCCTACCATCACTGTCACTATTCTTTTACATTTGTCAGTGTAAAATATAAAAAAACTGAATTAAATTTTTGCAGCTTTAGAATATTTATTAAATTAATATATCATTCGCCATGCGATATTATAATATATCGAATAGTATCCGATCTAAAACATTTAGAATACAAAATATGTTACAATATTAATGATAAACATAAAATAAAGCATATATTAAAATATTTAAAAAAGAAGATATTTTTCAGATTAAACCATATAGATAAATCAATTATATAAAACATATGAAATAAATTATTGTAAAAGTATTGCAAGAAAAAGAAATGTCTCAGGTTTATTGTTTTTTTTTTTCTTCTTTTTTACTTTTACGCCGTCAAATTATAGATGACGGTCTAGTAATCTAAGGATCTCCAAATCTAGAGGACGCGAGTGCGAAAATTAGCTTCTAAAATTAAAATTACTCGGATGACAAGTTCAAATAGAGATCCCAATTTATATCACATTTTCAGCAAGCCTTACAGACGCAATGTAACACATGTAACAACAACATTTTTTGTTGTTGTTTACTTTTATAAAGAAAAAGAGTATAGTAAACAAAATTAATAATTAACAAAAAGTTGGAGAAAATTTCATAAAAAATATCACAGATTTACAATAACCCTTTCAAACTGTAACAATTTTAATCACGTCACACCATCAAAGGGAAGGAATCACTACGAACATGTAACACCTTCAAACAAAGTTGCCTCCCGCGTCTATTTTATTTTTTCTGGTAATTCTATTTCTACGGTTGATTCTTTCACTCTTCCACGAGGAGCCCATTAATCTAAGTGCCTTTTCCTGTTAAATATATGAATAAAATGAGCAGAATTATACGTTATCTTTTGAACAAGTCTTTAAATAGTTTAAATGTTAAATGATAGGTTGTGAAAATAAAAAGATGCATTATGAACTATTATCTTCTTTTTATATCTATCCGCACATGATAAAATAACCCAACGTTTGATACAAAACTACCAGTTTAATCTACAATGTATACGTAAACGAACATTCTTATATTATGCGAACGTTAAGCAATTATCTCTGTACATAAGTATCGGCATATCGGCCTTCGTGATTATATTCCCGAGCCGTATATTATTCTACAACAATGCACCCAAAATTGATATATGAGCCGCTTCACGACAAAACCAACATAGTGCGTTTGCGACCAGCATGGATCCAGACTAGCCTGCGCCTCCGCGCAGTCTGATCAGGATCCATGCTTTTCGCTATCAGTTTCTCTATACTTGTTATAGGGTTTGTAAGCGAACAGCATGGATCCTGATCTGACTGCGCGGATGCGCAGGCTGGTCTGGATCCATGCTGGTCGCAAAACCATTATGTTGGTTTTGTCGTGACGCGGCTCATATATTTCCTAAATAAAGTGTACAAAGTAGATATAAAGATAATTGATATACCTGATAAACGGATTCTCTGTCCTTCAGTTTGAACTCCTGGTATATTCTCTGAATAACAAAAAATAGCTAATTAGCCACGTCACGATATTAACTTACTATCTCTCTGGTTGTTATATTAACTTACTATCTCTGGTGGTTATATTAACTTACTATCTCTGGTGGTTATATTAACTTACTATCTCTGGTGGTTATATAAATCAACTATCCTTGGTTGTTATATGAACTATTGATAATTAAAGTCCGCCAGATTTTATACAAACACTTTAACTTACCTTTATAAGAACTACTAGCCAAAAGACAAGATGGAAGACTCCTAGTAGACCAATCAGAACAAAGAACGCAATTTTGTCCATGTCACCTTGGTTACTTTTACCTTCATATTGTGACAGTACCGCGTGCCAAAGACATACCAGCCAGTTATATACCATACTCCCAATGATAAAACGATCCTGAAATAACAAATCTTTATTTTATTTTTAAAGATCCTGTAACACAATTTTTAATGGTTTTAAATCATAAATATGATGCTCAAATGAAGATTTATCAAAAGTGTAGGTTCCAAAAAGCATTATTTATAAATTTAACATTTCATGTAAATAAAGGGAGGTAATAAAAAATTTATTTTCTAAACGTTTTTTTTTTCCCCTTTTTTTTTTTTTTGATTTTGCAATAATTCGACTACATTGACTATAATTATAGTATTTTCATCCTGAATCAAGGACGATTTAACCTTCATCCAACGTTGAATTTGCAAAACTTATGAAATTTCATACGAAAGATCCACAAAAGGACTATATTGTATTGCTCTATGACCATCTAATAAAAAAGAAACATAGATACAAGAATATTCAGCGTTACAGGTACAGTTTATTAGAATTTTGAGAAATGGAATAAAGAAACAAACGTTCGAGAACTCACCAGATGTGTCAGGTAGGGTATTTTAGGAAGACTCTGGTTTGACACCATCTTGAATGTGACTCCTGTAAGTGTTATGATAAATGCGAGTTGTAGTCGGTTTTGAATCAAAGATTTGTCCACAGCGAATGTTGTTAATGATAAAGTGGAAATCATTGTCTGAAAATATAAAGTTACCGTTCTTTGTAAATGTGTCAATCAATAGTTACCGTTCTTTGTAAATATTTCATGCAAAGTTGCCGTTCTTTGTCAAACTGCTCACATCGGTTACTTCCCTTGATTAGTGGAGAATGAAGGGGAGATTACTGCGTGAAGATTGTGTAAATGATACATAGTTGCCGTTCTTTGTAAATAATTCATTTACAGTTATAGCTCTTTGTAAATGTTACATACATAGTTACCGTTCTTTAAAATAATTAAGACTTAGTGTCGGAATTTGTTACAAAAAAGTTAATCATTATTAAAAAAACATGAATTAGTGCTCTTCTTTAAAATGGATTCATTCTTTACAATAGACCAATGGTTAAATTTTCAAGGTTTTTTTTTAGATTTGATATAATCATTGTCGTTTGTTTCCGACAACATGTACTATTTAAGATATTTTTTCTTGTTATATAGATATAGACTCACCATGATCAAGATGATATTATACAAGAAGAACCCAGCATTCCTGGTGGCCACACATTTTACAAGTAATGCCGGATTCTTGAACTGCGTTTCGGCTATCTCTTTATTAAACTGTCTAGGCTCCGAATAGACAAAATCTCGGACGGTCCATTCCGTATCGTCGACAAAACACAGAACATTTACTGCCGAGACTTCTTCATTGTCCTCGATGATGTCTACGTCATCATCGTCTAGTTCCGATGATACAACGATTGATAAGTCCTGGTGAATGAAAGATAAATACAGTTTGTATATACACAACACAGACACAAATCAGGTTAAAATATCAAACATAAATATGTCTGTTCAATATCAGCTTATTATAAAACATTTTTGTCATTGTTAGAGCACTATAGATTTTCACTCATTAGGAAATAAGGTTCCCTTTTGATACCAAAATATCAATCAATCTTTATGTTTGTAATTCACAGTATGCTGACAACAGCACATTATGTCTTATAGATTAACAATAACAAGAGATAGACAAGGACGAACGCTTGAGACCACGCACACACCAAATACTCATGCGTCACAGCGCACACACGCACATACCACATATATATACGTCTTAATGCACGCATACATCACAAATACATACGCCTTACCGCACACATACACCACATATACATACGCCTTAGTGCACGCATACACCACAAATACATACGCCTTAGAGCACGCATACACCACATAAACATACGCCTTAGCACAGGCACATACCACAAATACATACGCCGTAGCACAGGCATACACCACAAATACATACGCTTTAGTGCACGCATACACCACAAATACATACGCCTTATCACAGGCATACACCACAAATACATACGCCTTAGTGCACGCACACACCACAAATACATACGCCTTAGTGCACGCATACACCACAAATATATACGCCTCAGTGCACGCATACACCACATATACATACGCCTTAGTGCACGCATACACCACAAATATATACGCCTTAGCGCAGGCATACACCACAAATACATACGCCTTTAGTGCACGCATACACCACAAATACATACACCTTAGTGCACGCATATACCACAAATATATACGCCTTAGTGCACGTATACACCACAACACATACGCCTTAGTGCACGCATATACCACATATATATACGCCTTAGTGCACGCATACAACACATACACATACGCCTCAGTGCACGCATACACCACATATATATACGCCTTAGTGCACGCATACACCACAAATATATACGCCTTAGCACAGGCATACACCACAAATACATACGCTTTAGTGCACGCATACACCACAAATACATACGCCTTATCACAGGCATACACTACAAATACATACGCCTTTGTGCACGCATACACCACAAATACATACGCCTTAGTGCACGCATACACCACAAATACATACGCCTTAGTGCACGCATACACCAACAATATATACGCCTTTGTGCACGCATACACCACAAATATATACGCCTTATTGCACGCATACACCACAAATATATACGCCTCAGTGCACGCATACACCACATATATATACGCCTTAGTGCACGCATACACCACAAATATATATGCCTTAGCACAGGCATACACCACAAATACATACGCTTTAGTGCACGCATACACCACAAATACATACGCCTTATCACAGGCATACACCACAAATACATACGCCTTAGTGCACGCATACACCACAAATACATACGCCTTAGTGCACGCATACACCACAAATACATACGCCCCAGTGCACGCATACACCACAAATATATATGCCTTAGTGCACGCATACACGACAAAAACATACGCCTTAGTGCACGCATACACCACATATACATACACCTTAGTGCACGCACATTCCATATACACATTCGCCTGGTTGCGCGCACACACCACATACATACACGCCCACAATCGTCTTAGTGCACGCACACGAAAACAATCATCAAATAACCTTGAAAAGAAAGCTGTATGAACTAAAAATCATACCTGTACATCAAATGGAAAATCATGGAGCTCTAAATTCTCGGCAAATACCCCCTTTACTCTAAACTTTTCTAAAATGAACGCCTCTCCGTCTTTTGCGAGATTTACGGAACGCCATGTTTTGCACGTGGCGCTAGGTGCGCTGTTGCTTATGACTATTTTCGGGTTCCAGAACTTTGAAAAGTCCGACACGGATAGATCCTGTACAATATAGAAAAAGAAATTAGAGATTAGAATGTAATATTGCAGAGCAGTATTACCAATAAGTAATTTTGTAATTTTGTTTGCACAAAATCAAAAGATAATAAATAAATAAATAGATAAATAACGACATTGTTTTATTTGTTTGTTCATCATTTAGAAAAAAAAAACTGAGAACAAACATCACATGGCGCCGCCTGTGTTCAATAAAACATTTTCTTTTACATTATGTTTTATATCAAAATTGTCTGTTGCTTGTTTGTTGTTGTTGTTTTTTTACCCAATATTCCGGAGATTTCAGGTTATATTATATCACGTGATGCAGGTTATATTATATCACGTGATGGTCTATCAGTTACCTTGGCGTTGTCTAACGAAGGTTCCCGCCACCGGACTTTAACGAGGACATCCGCATGAAACACTTCCTTTATCGTATCAATATCAGTGACCTTGAGAAAGTTGACCTTCACATACACGTTTCTCTGAAATCACGATATACATGTACATGCATAATATATATTTTATTAGCTAGAGTTTTGACAGGTTATATGTCCCTTTATAACCAGTTGTTTGCATATACAACCGCAGCCCGCTAGGCAATCGTTTATATAACTAATAACCGCCGAATAACTAATATAACTAATATAACTATCATTCTGCACACAATCATTAAATGACATAATTATATTGAAAATAACGGTCAGTAGGTTCTGTACAAATACTCGTATTTATTTACATGCAAAATTTATTATGAGTCTATTATATGATACCTATCAAAGTCGAAAAGAAAGGAACACAATTTTAATAAGGTCATGCTATCTATGCCGGAGTCACACATATATCTGTAGTGAGGTCAAGGTTGTTTTTTTTAAGCGTAGACCCGATCAGTTTATTATTGTTTATTTACCCCGGGAGACTACCCCCCCCCCCCTTGACACTTATATTCCCTATTATCTGTGTAATATTTTCATTAATCTAAGAAATTAACTACATTAACATATTATTTCAGATATGAAATTGTCGCCATTTTTCTCTGTTTTGTTCTAAACTAATTAATATAGATATAGATAAGTACACTGATTGACACTAAGATTGTCTGTTGTCTTTTCTATATGGATCATAGATTGATTGATCCGTAAAATATTTTGGTATCGAATAACTCGGCCTTGAATCAAACTTAACTTATATCTTATACTATTTAGGAAGATATCAAAACACGTCGTGGGGAGAGACTTGCGGTATATCTGATACATATATTGTATTTATTTAATGTCTTTGAAAAAAATCGTTTACATCAACATTTAAATTGTATAAATATCGCGATACGCAATGTATAAACTCTACAATTATTAAGCAACGTGGCTTTAATGTACATGTGTGTGTATATATAACATATATTTTTAAGAGATATTTTAAAGGCATCCTAATAAGTGGTTGTATAACACAATTAAGATATGATGATTATATAAATTGACTGAGTAATTGGCTTGATCCGAAGAAACGTTGGCTAACTGCTTATTTAAATTTACTTATCAGGGCATGATTATAGATTTTAATTAAAACACTTACATAATAGTAAGACAAATCTTGCTTGTTTCTGTATGGATTACCATTATATATTATCTAAACATATTTAATGTGTCCATATTAATGGTAAACAAGGAAAATACCTCTACTGCAACTTCCCATTCTTCGTTCCTCAATGTGCTCAAATATTATAATATGTTCAAAAAAAATCTTCAAGACTGTAGTTGAACATATTGTAAAGTCAGGATGGTTTATGACTTATTCATATAAGATGTTTTAATTGAGGATATAAATAGCTCTAAAAAACGCTTATACAAACAGACTGTTTTTATATTTACGTTGAGAATCCGTAAAATACCAGGAAAATAATATGTTCGGTAAAAGATCGGTTTGTTAAAATTTACCGGATTTCATTTTTTTTACGAAAGTTGGTTTCTTTATGAAAATAGAGCGCGCTTCTTTACAAAAAAAAAATCAGAAAAAAAAATTCAGAAGAATAATACAAGAAAACGTACTTTCTTTTTAGTGGTCATAGTTTTCCAGTATATCTTTTTACAAAGTAGATCTATATAGTTTAACTATACTTCGGCATAAACACATCAACTTCAATTTATAAAATTTCCATACAAAAAAAAAAACAGACACACTTTTAGCGACACAAAATCATTTTATAACATTTAACCCTTTACATTTTACAAATCAAATTTCTTAAATAAATAATTTCTATTCATACTTCTAAATATATATATACATGCTTTATTTGATCTATTCAATATTTAAATGCTTTACCTTTTTGTTCGTTGCGGCTTTATTTGCTTCTCTAGAGTTTTGAATAGACGGGTCATTATCCATATTTATAATTAACGTGACACAAATGAATATTGAATTAATCAATAAGAATGGTATTTATAGAATAATATTTGAGAGAATGATTGGTAAAGTTGTCTAAATATGATATCATGTGTTACCACTGGTACCCGCGTTTAACGTTGTGTACAACTGAGGTAATACAATACTATAATAAATGTCATATTACGAGGACAATGTTAAACTTTATACGAGTTATTATAATACTGCAAGTTTGAAACGTCACTTTTTCATTGGATAGTTGAGACGTTTATATTTAAAAATTCTAACGCTCCTCGTGATTTTGTCACTGTAGACAAAAAAGAAGAAAAAACCTAGTGTTAAACTGCCAATAAACACTGGTTAAGGACTACTTATATATATATGCGGCTGTTATGTTTTCTCCCTCGATTATATAGTTTACAAAGCCTTTTAAAGCAACAATAAAAAAGCATTTTTATTTCATATTCAGTTCTTATAATGTTTTTTTTTTCATTCAATACTGAAATAATATCTCACATACACTAACACCACAGATTTGATTCATATCAGTTAATAAATATTTTTGACAAAACGGCGCCAATCCGTTAGCAACGTTATGTCGTCATTCTAAATATACAATTCATTCCACTGAGGTTTAAAAACATAAAAACATAACATTTGAATTTCTTACATAAATGAGCTGGGGCACTTTCAACAGAAATATATGCAAAGATAGGTAAGAAAATACTTTGAAATAAATTGAAAGTCATATTTTTATGCATTTCTTAGCCCGATTTGAGTGAAAAACGTTTAAACGCTTTTCATTTTGGGTCATTTTTTGGAATTAGAGGAATTTTTCTGGAAATACGAAGTGCGCGAATGATCTGAAATTTTGCACAAAGATTAGAGGTCTAAACTTACATCAAATGGCGTATTTATCTGGAAAAATATTTTCAGTCCCATTATGTAAAAATAACCTCAGTGGAGTCCCTTTATGTGGACTTTAAGATTATTTGTTTGTTCTTGTTGGTATTTATGTTGTCGTCGTAATTGTTGTTGTTTTAATTGATAAATATGTAATAGATAATATTCTGTCTCAATTGTTTTTTAATGATATCACTTTAAATTCATTTGCGAAACACCTATCACTTTCTGATTTGCTCAAACATTTCGAAATAATCCTCTCCATTAAGAATATCGTTGTGTTAAGCATGCCAGATAACTATAGGACATGTAATATATTTAATACCAGAAGAATTGTTTCCCTTGGACTGTTAAACAAATGGACATTGTTCTCACAGACACTTGGGGTTTGGAGCTCAAAACGCCTTTAAAATCCAAATAAAATGCATATTTGTCAATCCCAGCACATGTACTGATCATATATATCAAAAAAACTTAGTATAAGCCGTTTGAAAAAAAAAAAAAAAATTCATATTTTTCAACATCTATAATAATACACAAGATAAAATGTGTCGCCGGAAAAAAATCCGCACCCTGCCGTCATAATCACCGTGTATTTTATTCCATTTCCAATATTTTCACATAATCCTTTGGTCCATCGACACAGAAGATATGATTCTTCACGATGATGGTCAATTTTAAACTTCAACGGTAATATAAACAACGCAACAGCCGAAATAAACATTAAGATTATCGCCGTTTTCCTCCATTGACAAAATCTTTCGATAAATTCAAACGTGCCAGTCGGCTATGAACGAAGCCATCCGATTATGTGGTTCCCAAACTTAAAAGCGCTGCGCATTTTGCACACGGCAAAGCTGGGGTCACATAATCGGATAGCTTCGTTCATAGCCGACTGGTACATTGAATTTATCGAAAGATTTTGTAAATTGACGAAAACGGCGATAATCTTAATGTTTATTTCGGCTGTTTTTTTTTTCTATTTTTAAACCGTTTAAAGTCTCGTTAAAACTGAAACAGGTTTGTTATGAGAAATATAACACACCACCTCGATACAGTTGTAGGCACTTACATGCATTTATTTCTTGTTAGTGCTCGCCAGTCTTTTTAAGCCAATCACTGACGAGGATTTTTCAAATTTTCAGGTTACAAATCTTAATAGAACAGATTTTATATAAACTGGACGTTTTATATTATAAAACGCAAGTGGGCGGAGCACTAAGCAGGTTAGAGTGCATATTGGATGTTCTTCGTAAATAAGAAAGCTACAGTCGCTTCGCAAGCTCCGCTCCTTTTTAGCTTTCTTATTTACGAAGAACACCCAATATGCACTCTAACCTATACTTATGATCTTTTATTTATTGAAAAAATTAACTTATTACGTAACTAGTTAACCTCATAACTTACTAGTTAATTAAGAGGTTAACTAGTTACGTAACTAGTTAACCTCTTGATTAACTAGCTAGTTATATGGTTATCTGGTGGCAGAAATATGCCACCATACATATCAATAAATATTTTTAGTAGACATAAAATTAAATATGTGCTAAAATCTTACGCATATATAAAATAAGAAAAATTACCGCAGATCTGCATGTTTTCGATTGTTTAATATCCATTTAAAGCACGAAATATTTTTTCTCGTCCGATGTTAACATGACCGACTCTTAAAACAGGTTGATTAAGTCGACTTATTTTCCAATCCATGGATTAAATCTGCGTTATTAATTCTTATTTATTCTTACACAACACCGGTGGCTAAACTATATTTGCTTACAATGGTTAAAAGTCTTATAAATGAGCCACGTCACGACAAAACCAACATAATGGGTTTGCGACCAGCATGGATCCAGACCAGCCTGCGCATCCGTGCAGTCTGATCAGGACCCATGCTGTTCGCTTACAACCCTAATTAATATCAATACAACCCTATTACAAGTAGAGAAACTGATAGCGAACGGCATGGATCCTGATCAGACTGCGCGGATGCGCAGGCTGGTCTGGATCCATGCTGGTCGCAAACCCATTATGTTGGTTTTTTCGTAACGCGGCTCAAATGTGAGCGGTGGTATCTGCCTCTCAAGTCAGGTAATATTGGTTCGAGCCCTATCGGGTAGCGACCAAGTTTCTTCATATGACACCAGTACTGGATGGTTTTCAGGAAGCGGACTCGAAAGTGATTTATATAAGGTGCAAGAACTTGTTAAATAAATATGTTTAGAACAAACCAATTAAACACTACCCAACTTTTTGCATTTTTTCATAGAATCTTGTGATATATTTATTAATTATACCCACAAAGTTTTGGGGGTAATCACGGTGTGGTACCGTACACCGGATATTGTCTTGTTTTTGAGTCAAAACGAAATCGGAGGAAACTAGAAGAGGTATATCAAATATAGATCTATATGATCTTTATTTATTTCTTATTAAAAAAAGGGAACATTCTTTGAGGTTTTTTTTGTAAATTTAATTTATATTTCACATAAGCATGAGAAATAACCTGGTTTCCATATTCATATGTATATTAAATTCTCACATTGTGTAAATGCTACGTCTCGGTTTGTAGGCACGTATTGCCTATGCATTCACTCAAAACAAATAAATATTATCTACACATCGTCCACACCAACTTAAGTTCAGCAGAATTCAACAGATATAAATGAAGATAGTGAAATTTAAAATTACAAATATGCGCAGATGTATGTGACTTTGTGACTAAGTGCACGTGTACTCTAAACGAGAAACAAAAGGTATAACTTGAATGTTCATCCGATTACCAAGCAAACAATAACATTTGAGCCGCGTCACGACAAAACCAACATAGTGCGTTTGCGACCAGCATGGATCCAGACCAGCCCGCGCATCCGCGCAGTCTGATAAGGATCCATGCTGTTCGCTTTCAGTTTCCCTTCTTGTAATTGAGTTGGTAAGCGAACAGCATGGATCCTGATCAGGCTGCGCAGATGCGCAGGCTGGTCTGGATCCATGCTGATCGCAAACGCACTATGTTGGTTTTGTCGTGACGCGGCTCATTTATGTTTCAGTTTTATTCCCCGGACTTTTCACCATCGTACTTTTGACTTTCCATCGTCATATCTTCGACTTTTCATCATCGTGGTTTCGTTATTTTGACTTATCAACATCGTATTTTTTTTTTCTCCGTTGTTTCGAGTTATGTGTGTGTCGCTATGGCCCTAACGGGACACCGTACATTATTCAATATACAACAATGTGGATTTTCGATTGAATACCAAGTGTTTTTAAAATGATCAGCGTATTTAAAAAAAATCACCATTTCCTTAACAGTCCTCAGGGAAGTCTTTTATTTCGATAAAAATAAATGCTTGTGCACAAAAAAGAAACAAAAAAGAAAAAAAAAAGAAAAAAACTAAAGAAAAGCAACATGTACTGTTAAAAAATCATTTGCACATTCATCTTTCGACCACAGATCACGTGCCTGGCTACTCAGTGTCTGAATTAGTACTAAGCTTTTTGACTGAGTAACCTGGTTTCCTGCCTGGTACAAAGCTATTTGGATGAGTTACTCGGTTACCTGCCTGGTACCAAGCTATTTGGATGAGTAACTCGGTTTCCTGCCTGGTTCCAAGCTATTTGGATGAGTAACTCGGTTTCCTGCCTGGTACCAAGCTATTTGGATGAGTTACGCGGTTACCTGTCTGGTACCAAGCTATTTGGATGAGTAACTCGGTTTCCTGCCTGGTACCAACCTATTTGGATGAGTTACGCGTTACCTGCCTGGTACCAAGCTATTTGGATGAGTTACTCGGTTACCTGCCTGGTACCGAAGCTATTTTGATGAGTTACGCGGTTACCTGTCTGGTACCAAGCTATTTGGATGAGTTACGCGGTTACCTGCCTGGTACCAAGCTATTTTGATGAGTTACGCGGTTACCTGTCTGGTACCAAGCTATTTTGATGAGTTACGCGGTTTCCTGCCTGGTACCAAGCTATTTGGATGAGCTACTCGGTTTCTTGGTACAAAGCTATCTGGCTTGGTTGGTCGGTGTCTTGCGTGGTTCCAAGCTATTTTATTGAGTAACTCAGTGTCTTGCCTGGTATCAAGTTGTTTGGCTAAGTAGCTCGTTGTCTTGCCTGGTACCGAGCTGTTTGGCTGAATTACTCGGATTCTTGCCTGGTACCAAGCTGTTTTGTAAAGCTACCAGCAGGATTTTAGGTTAAATTATTTATGCCTCCGTTTCTGATGTTCGTATTCAACTTATTTAAGTAAATTAAGTTAAGACAGTGAAATTAAATGTGTAATCTTAGTGAAGAACTGATAAGATCTTGACCTTATACAATAGTTGAGATAACACGCGATCTATATTCTAATAGGTCGTGCTTGATAAACAAGTTAATATTCTGCTGAAATTTAAGAACAACGGAACTTGTGCTATGGACAATTGTAAGTCGTTTTGTAGAATCTCGAAACATCCGAAATTATTTATATGATTGATATGACAATATGATAATTAGAATGAAACATAGATTTTTTTATGGTTAATCGTTTTTTTTTCATTGTAACATTTACGTTCGTTACTGTCTTTACGGAAGTTACGTCAATGTTTTGTATAATCTTTATTATGTAATTAATGACGAAGATAAAAAGGCGGAAACCATTGTCCAACAAAATTGACCTCGCACTTCATAAACTTTCGTAAAGGTCATTGAGAAAAAAACGAATATATCGATATTTTTGTTAACTTCATAAGTCTGTGAGCTGTGGTGTATTGGTATAGATGCCGAGCTACCGATCTGAAGGTCTCTGGTTCGATTCCTAACAAAAACCACGTTATGAAGATACATACATGTATATTGTTTGAGAAATAAAATTGGCTGTACCAGGATTCGAACCTACGAGTTTACGTCTATACTCTTTTAGTGAAAAACCGACTGTGCTTGGAGGGATCTAAATTAAGTCTATTTAACAAATGGTTATATTGATTCGTATCAAGTAGATGGTAACCTTTCCGGAACTTACCGATTATAGGGTCAAATAAAAGAGTGTCAGGTCAACATTGTTGGACAATACGCCCATGTATTTATTTACAAATTTGGTCAATAACCGTGTGTGTACGTGACATGATTTAAATATTGATTTATTTTTATAACGGTTTTTATTTTCAGTAATTACGTCCAGTATTCTTGTATTGGTGTTGCTGATTACCACGAGCGAGGCTTTACAGTGTCTGTCATGTGACAACGTGGTGGAGGCACGTGATTGCCAACGACTTGCAACGTGCGGTTCTCACGAAGTATGCTGATTCAGCTGTTCCAAAATCTCAAGACATTATTCACTTGGTTTATTTTATTAAAATATAGCAAAGTCACATATGAATTAATACTATAATTCATTTTTGTTAATTAAACCTAGTTCAGGTTCATTGTTTGAAAATGAACAAGAACAGTAAATATAAGCTGTGTATTTGGACTGCGTTAGACTTGTAATCGTGCGATGTGTTTTGAATCTAAGTTTCAAATGTTCTGTCCTGTCGGGCACACTAGTCTTGTTTGTATTTTCATTCAAATATTCGCGGCATTACCTTTATCTGTTATTCATACAATACATTGAGTGTTTCATGGACATGATAAGGACGTTAACCTGCGTGTTTCACAAACATAATGAGGGCAGTAAACGGAGTGTTTTATTGACATAATGGGCGAAGCAGACTAAGTCCTTCATTGACACGAGGACAGTAAGTTACGTGTTTCATTTTTCACAAAATGAGGATAGTAAACGAAGAGATTTAATACATAATGGGGACATCAGACTGAATCTTTCATTGAAATAATCAGGACAGTAATCTGCGTGTTTCACTGACATTATGAGGACAGTAAACGAAGAGCTTTATTACATAATGGGGACATCAGACTAAGTCTTTTCATTGAAATAATCAGGAAAGTAACCTGCGTGTTTCACTGACATTATGAGGATAGTAAACGAAGAGCTTTATTACATAATTGGGACATTAGACTAAGTCTTTCATTCACATAATCAGGACAGTAGCATGCGTGTTTCACTGACATTATGAGGACAGTAAACGAAGAGCTTTATTACATAATGTGGACATTAGACTAAGTCTTTCATTGACATAGTCAGGACAGTATCCTGCTTGTTTCACTCACATTATGAGGACAGTAAACGAAGTGCTTTATTACATAATGGGGACATCAGACTAAGTCTTACATTGACATAATGAGGACAGTAAAAGGAGTGCTTCATTGACATAATCAGGACAGTAAACCGACTGAGAGCCTTATTACTTAATAAGAACATAAGAAATTAAGACTAAGTCCTTCATTGGAAAAAAATGAGGACAGTAAACGGATAGCTTCATTGAAACAATATGGACAGTAAACGAAGATATGTATTTCATAATGGGGACATCAGACTAAGTCCTTCATTGATATAATAAGGACAGTAAACAACGTGTTTAAAAAACAAAATGGAAACATTTATCTTAGTGTGTTCGTTTACATAATGATTTTATTTTACAGATTTGCTACGTGCAGCGTAAAATCGGAACGAACTTGAAACAATATTACGTGCTTGGCTGCATTGATAGAAATGTAAGATACATAAAATCATTTATAGGAAGTTTATAACTTAATTTTATTCACATCCTATGTTGTAAACAAAGTTTCACCTCTGCATCTTGAAACTAAACAGTATTTGTCATGTATGAAGAGACAGCGATTATAAAATATACAATCTGGCATCATTTTGCTGACATGATTGTTAAAATTGTCAACTTCTGCCAATTTCTTAATTTCTTTACCCTATCATAAACTGGATCGTTAATTGAAATATGCCATGTTGATAAGTATAATTAACACAAGGTAAATTCTGTTACTGTACTGTTAACCACATAAACCTATTAGTGTTCAAGGTATATGTTAACAATATGCGGACATATATTTCTATTTAGTGTACATAGAACTGTATTGTATATGTATATTTCTCTCTATTTATCATTCAAAAGTCTATATTTAGGTATATGTGTATATCACTCTATTTATCATTTACAAGTCTATTTTAGATATATGTGTCCATATCACTTTCTATTTATAATTCAAAAGTCTTTACATGTATTTTGGTGTATGTGTATATCTGACTATTTATTTATCATTTACGAGTCTATTTTTAGATATATATATATGTGTGTTTCACTTTCTATTTATCATTCAAAAGTCTCTTTTATGTGTATGTGCATATCTGACTATTTATTTATCATTTACAAGTCTATTTTAGATATATATGATATTATATTACTTTTCTATTTATCATTCAAAAGTCTTTTTAGGTGTATGTGTATATCTGACTATTTATCATTTACAGGTCTATTTTTAGATATATGTGTCTATGTCACTATCTATTTATCATACAAAAGTCGTTTTAGGTGTTTGTGCATATCTGACTATTTATTTATCATTTACAGGTCTATTTTTAGATATATGTGTGTATATCACTATCTATTTATCATTTAGGTGTATGTGTATATCTGACTATTTATTTATCATTTACAAGTCTATTTTTAGATATATATATATGTGTGTATCACTTTCTATTTATCATTCAAAAGCCTCTTTTAGGTGTATGTGCATATCTGACTATTTATTTATCATTTACAAGTCTATTTTTACATATATATGTGAATATATCACTTTCTATTTATCATTCAAAAGTCTCTTTTAGGTGTATATCTTACTATTTATTTATCATTTACACTTCTATTTTTAGATATATATATATATATATATATATGTGTGTTTCACTTTCTATTTATCATTCAAAAGTCTCTTTTATGTGTATGTGCATATCTGACTATTTATTTATCATTTACAAGTCTATTTTAGATATATATGATATTATATTACTTTTCTATTTATCATTCAAAAGTCTTTTTAGGTGTATGTGTATATCTGACTATTTATCATTTACAGGTCTATTTTTAGATATATGTGTCTATGTCACTATCTATTTATCATACAAAAGTCGTTTTAGGTGTTTGTGCATATCTGACTATTTATTTATCATTTACAGGTCTATTTTTAGATATATGTGTGTATATCACTATCTATTTATCATTCAAAAGTCTTTTTAGGTGTTTGTGCATATCTGACTATTTATTTATCATTTACAGGTCTATTTTTAGATATATGTGTCTATGTCACCTTCTTTTTATCATTCAAAAGTCTATTTTTAGATATATGTATCTATATCACTTCCTATTTATCATTCAAAAGTCTATTTTTAGATATATGTGTCTATATCACTTTCTATTTATCATTCAAAAGCCAAGTTTAGGTATATGTGTCTATATCACTTCTTATTTATCATTCAAAAGTCAATTTTAGGTATATGTGTCTTTATCACTTCTTATTTATCATTCAAAAGTCAATTTTAGATGTATGTGTCTATATCACTTCATTTTTGTCATTCAAAAGTCAATTTTAGGTATATGTGTACACATCTCTTTATTTATCATTCACAGGTGTGTCTTGGACAACAAGCTTCAATGTTTGCTATGGGTAAAAGAGATACGTCCAGTAGCTTCTCGCTTCCGGTGGAATCGCGTGCTATTCAGTCACGTGATAAAAATACACGTGATTCAAATGGTGATATGAATCTTTGTACCCAGTGTTGTGATTCCGGAGATGAATGCAACAAGGACCTCTGTGGCTCCCGTAAGAACATTTAAACATCTTAATTATGTTTTGTTTTCGGTGATCATATTCGAATCTGTTGAGTTTTATAACTGACACAATACTTCATAAAAAGTATGAGTTACTTCAAATATCAGGTGATAAAATTATATGACCTTCACAATACGAACTCAACTGAGGACACATGAAAATTGAATTATACTCAGATATAAATTGAAAATCGTATTTTTGTACCAATCCTTAGCCCAATTCCGGTAAAAAGCGTTGCAAATTATCTGAAATTTTGCAAACAAGTAATTGGTCTTGACCTACACCAAATGGAACAATTCTTTTGAAAAAAGGTATATCATGTCCTTTTAATAAGAAAGTGAAAAGTAAGACAATAATTATTTTTAGCTATGAAACATCAAATATAATCACAATCTTTGACATGAAATAATATATCAATAGTGACTATCATACCTTTTTTCAAACATATAACCTAATGTTAACCTTTTTGATTGTAATCAATGTTGATATCCTTATTATTTTTATTATTACTATAATTATTATTATTAATTATTATTATTGTTTTTATCATTATTATAGTTATAATTATTATTATTATTATTTTTATTACTATTATTATTAATATCCTTGTTATTTTTATTATTACTATAATTATTATTATTATTATTATTATTATTATTATTATTATTATTATAGTTATAATTATTATTTTTATTTTTTATTACTATTATTATTAATATCCTTGTTATTTTTATTATTACTATAATTATTATTATTATTATTATTATTATTATCATTATTATTATTATTATTATTATATTATTATTATTTATTATTATTATTATTTTTATTATCATTATCATTATTATTATTGTTATCATCGTCATTATTATAATTATTATAATACTGCACGTTTGTAACGTCATTTTTCATTGGATAATCGTGACGTTTATATAGTTTTATATACACGGCTGCTGTCGATTCATAAGGAAATCTTACCTTTTTTTCTCTAAAAATGATGCTTGCTGTATTATAAATTCGTTATAAAGATTGTTGACAGGTTATATGGCCGTATATAAATGGCTATTTGCAATATAACCCTCGCCTAACGGCTCGGGTTATATTTACAAATAGCCGTTTATATAGGGCCATATAACCTGTCAACGATCTTTATAACTAATATTATATCTATTATTATTATTATTATTATTATTATTATAATCTTTATCATTATTGCTATTATTAAGTTGTTAATAATATAATAAAGTGATGTTTTCTTTATTGCAAATTATATATGACATTCAAAATAATACATAATTGTGTTTTTCCATTCCAAATTTCCAATAATTATATTGCAGCGCCATCAACGAATCTACGGTGTCTGTCTTGTTTAGATAAAGATGATCCGAAAGATTGCGAAAGTGTGACAGAATGTGGTAGAGATCAGGTAGGTAGAACATGCAGAGCTATATACTGAACGAGCAGAGCTATATTTAGAACGTGCAGAGCTATATTTAGATTGAGCGAGCAGAGCTATATTTAGAACGTGCAGAGCTATATTGAGAACGTAAAGAGCTATATGTAGAATGAGCGGAACTATATCTAGAACGAGCAGAGCGAGCAGAGCTATATTAAGAACGAGAAGAGCTATATTTAGAACGAGCAGAGCTATATTTAGAAATATTTAGAACGTGCAGAGCTTAACGTGCTATATATTAACCCATTACTTCGCAAAATGACTGTTTTCATTGAAAGCCTCCTGTTACAAGTTCAAACTGTTATGAAACTATAAAATCAAAGGGCTGCAAGCTCTGTGGAACTTTCTGATCTTTGCAATCTAAATCGCACTGTATATCTGTATGTATTTTACTGTATAAGTCTATTGTTATGCACTGTAATTCATCTTGCTGGCACCAAAGTTTGATACATACGGAATTTTGCATAACTAGAGTTGGATCAAAAAGTCATTTATGTTCATTTTTTATGACAGCCACACTTTATCCTTGCATACTTCCTTAACAAAGGCACATAAAAAAATCCTCGATGGGATTTGAACCCCAGACCTCTCACACACTACGCGAGCGCGTTACCCCTTCACCACGGAGAAGTTATACGAACAGCTCTGAATAAAATCAAGTAATTCTAATTTTAGAATTTCTATTGCATTTCGGATCTGTAATCCTTATTAATTTCGAGGTATTTTGTTCACGATAAACCTGTTGTTTAAAATTGATGTAAATAATTTAGCGAAAATCTTCTCGCCAAAACGGTCTGACATGAAGAATGTATATAAGTCAGATTTATTTGTGTAGTATTCGGTAATCGACATCGCTAAAAATAACACTTTCATTGATTAAAATCATATTCATCCGCGTAATATGTGATTGTGCATTTTTTGACAATTCTTTAAGCCAATGCTACTTTTAAACTTTGAATGCGTTGTAATTTGTTGGATTGTTGAATACTGATCAAACTGGCACAAATGTTGACTGGACCATATATATATACATGTATATAGCCTTTGTACCAGCATGCTCAATCTTAAATTTCCTGTTACCAAGGCAACGGGGGAACGTCTCAAAACTGCCAAAAATCACTATTTTCCGTTGTTTTTCCATCAAAACTGATTTCAAAGTGGTGCAACTTCTCAAGACATCAGTAAATAAACCGAAAATATGCAGTGAAAAATAAATTGTTTACAGTGAAAATACAGAAATGAAAATATGCATTTTCTTTCATCAATTTTCATAATTTTTCAAGTATGTAATAAATCATTGTTATTTCATATTACGTGTTATAATTTTAGTTTGTTTTATTTTAGTTTTGTTATGTGCACAAGGGACTCAACCCAAACACCGCCAGTTACAGCATTCGTTATGATTTAGGCTGCATGGGTAAATTGGTATGTATAATATAAAAAAGATGAATCTTAACTTAAACATTAAAGGGACTCCACCGAGGTTCAAAAACGATTATGAATATTATCTAAAACATTAAAGGGACTCAACGGAGGTTCAAAAACCGAAAACATAAACTTTTAATTTCTTACCGAGATCAATTGGAGCGCTTAGGACACAATGATATGCAAAAGACAATAAAATATACTACACGTATAAGTGTAAGTTATGTCAAAAACCTCACCTCAGTGGAGTCACTTTAAAGATATATTTGTGAAATAAAAGAATACCTTGTCTGGAAACGTGGTTAAGTTAGTCTTGTAACGTGGCTAAGTTAGACTAGTAATGCAGTTAAGTTAGTCTGGTAACATAGTTGAATTAGTCAGTACGTCTGGTGATGTGGTTAAGTTAGTCTGGTAACGTGGTAAAATTAGTCCGGTTAGTCTTGTCACGTGGTTAAATTAGTCTGGATAAGTGGCTAAGTATGTCCGGTTATGTAGTTAGGTTAGTCATGTAACGTGGTTAAGTAAGTCTGGTAACGTGATTCAGTAAGGCTGGTAACGCGATTCAGTGAGTCCGGTAACGTGCTTTTGTTTGTCTAGTAACGTGGCTAAGTCAGTCTGCTAACGTGATTAAGTTAGTTATGTAACGTGGTTTAGTAAGTTTGGTAACGTGGCTAAGTTATTCCGGTAACGTGGTTAAATTAGTCATGTAACGTGGTTAAGTAAGTCCGGTAAAGTGGTTAAGTAAGACTGGTAACGTGGTTAAGTTAGTCCGGTAACATGGCTAAGTCAGTCTGCTAACGTGATTAAGTTAGTCATGTAACGTGGTTTAGTAAGTTTGGTAACGTGGCTAAGATATTCCGGTAACGTGGTTAAGTTAGTCATGTTACGTGGTTAAGTAAGTCAGGTAACATGGTTAAGTTAAACTGGTAACGTGGTTAAGTTAGTCCGGTAACGAAATTTAATAAGACTGGTAACGTGGTTAAGTAGGTCCGGTAACATTGTTACGTTAGCCTGATTTGGTTAAGTAAGTCATGTAACGTGGTTGAGTTAGCCTGGTAAATGGTTAAGTTAGTCTGATAACGCGGTTAAGTTAGTCTGGTAACGTTGTTGAATAGTCAGTTGACTTGATTAAGTTAGTCCGGTACGTGGCTAAGTTTATCTGGTAACGTGGTTGAGTTAGTCTGGTAACGTGGTCAAGGAAGTCTGGTAACGTGGTTAAGTTAGTCCGCAAACGTGGCTAAGTTTATCTGGTAACGTGGTTGAGTTAGTCTGGTAACGTGGTCAAGGAAGTCTGGTAACGTGGTTAAGTTAGTCAGGTAACGTGGTAACGACTAGTAACGCGGTTACATCAGTCCTGGAACGAGAAAGTATTTGACAGGTAATATTTGTTTGCTTACGTTGTTAATGTTATATTAGTATGTTCATGTGATGAAATTCATGTAGAATTAGTTAGTAAATGGTAAGAAAGGGAGGTAACGATGAAACATTATATTATTGTGTCATTGAGATTTACTGATTAGGTAATTATATTTATATTTGTCTCCTTACGTTATATTGACCTTTCTAACATATTAGAAGACTATATTAAGTTACAGTAAAGTTCATGTCTCTTTAACCCAATAAGAATCTCAGGCGAAATTGTATACTTTAAGTCAAATTATACTAATTAGGCTCGAGCCCACCATTATAATACGGGCGTTCATTTTGAGTTTTGATGTTTTAATGTCTTCAGCAATGCACAGCTTTGAAAAATGCGTTCCAATCTTCATGTGTTGTTTGTTGTGATCACACTGACCTCTGTAATTATGCTGCATGTGACAATTGGAATCGTATGTATCAGTTGTTGTTTTTTTTTCCATTTTTTGGCTTTTTTAGGTTTGTATGATTTCTTTTATTTATTTCAATCAACAGTTATAATTCACATAACACAATGTCACTCTTATAATATTTAGTAACTTTACTTTACGTTACTTAACTTTTCTTTGTTTTTTTTTTTTACTTCATTTCTCTTTACTTCACTTCACTTCACTTCTCTTTACTTCACTTCACTTCTCTTTACTTCACTTCACTTCACTTCTCTTTACTTCACTTCACTTCATTTCTCTTTACTTCACTTCACTTCATTTCTCTTTACTTCACTTCACTTCTCTTCACTTCACTTCACTTCACTTCTCTTCACTTCACTTCACTTCACTTCATTTTACTTTACTTTATTTTACTTTACTTTACATTACTTACTAACTTACTTCCTTAATTACTTACTAACAATAATAATATAGAATAAACATACGTGAATAGAACATGTTACTGAATATAAAGACATCAAAAAATTCAAATAAATATGAGTTCCTCTCAAACACCCCTATTTTTAATTAAAACGGGTAACACTTGCTTTTGTCCATGAAAGCATATCATGTTAAAATATTTAGATATTGAACCAGTGTTTTTATTTATAGCGGGAGTCTCTCCCACGCATGTGCATTCGCCAACGAAACCAACAACAGCTGCAGCAACGACAACAACAACAACGACGACGACAACAACAACAACACTGCCTCCACTATCTGTGCAAATTAATGGACCGGATAAAGATCACTTCCTGAAAGAAACACAAATCGCCTGCGTCACAAACCCAGTTGCTGACACGTATACATGGAAATTTAACGGGGTAAGCTAGTTTATGAGTTAAAGCTGCACACCTCAAGATGAACAAAACATATTTCAATAAAATCAAACCTGAAAAAAAATTATTTAGATTTTAGCACAGATAAGAAGATCCAAAATTCTAGTAATAGTCTACATGTTTTGTAGCCGTTGAATATATTATCAGCACATCTAGTTAGGAAATTATATGTTTACAATTACAGATAATTCCGTCATCAGCCTTTATGAGTAAATCCTAAATTGCAATGAATGGTTGATTGATTGATTGAATGAATGAATGAATGAATGAATGTATGTATGTATGTATGTATGTATGTATGGTATGTATGGTATGTATGTATGTATGTATGTATGTATGTATGTATGTATGTATGTATGTATGTATGGATGCAGCATGCATGCATGCATGAATGAATGAATGAATGAATGAATGAATGAATGAATGAATGAATGATAGTGGGGTGGACAAATGAAATAAATTGAGGCTGATTTATATAGAGGGTATTTTTTTCTTTTGATTTAGGATTTATTTTCATCGAGTGGTATGAAAATATATATTTCATGAGTGGCGGTAGATACGAGTGAAATATAATAATTTTCATACCACAAGATGAAGAAAAGTCCTGTGTTTAAGAGAAAAAAAACTTGAATTTTCTGTTGATTAAATACATACTTCTTTTTTTGACACAACAATTTGAAAGACCACCCGTTTAACATTTTGTGTATTGGCTGAATTTGGAAGAAAGCAGTCCGGCAAGACAATAGGGAAAATACGAAAAACAGTGAAACATATTTTTTTACAGTGAAAATACGATGAAAATACGCATTTTATTTCATTTAAATAACTAATATTTCTCAATATTTCTTTTATAAGTATATAATATATTTTACTTTCACTATCACAGGTCGAGAGAGGATTATTACTGAGTTAAAATATGACTAAACTTGTGAATGCTGGAGAAATACAGTTGAAATTAAGTCTATATACTTTGAATATTACATGTATTACAGACATCGTCCCTACCGGCCGGTGTAACCGAGCAGCTTATATCTGGACAAACGGGAGGTGGGTCAGGTATAGATATTCTACATATTAAAAACTTGACAGAGTCAACATTTGGAACGTACACTTGTGCTGCAACAGTCAGCGGATATACAACAGAACAATCTCATTTTATTGGAATACTTGCAGGTACTTTACAACTAAAAACAAATGATATACATACTGTTAATTATAACTTCAAAGAGCCATCCACAATTCAACTTTAAAGCAGCACACCTCCAGATTCATCCTAATTTTCATGAAAATTTTGAAAATGTATTTAAAAGTAAACTATTTTAAAGTGAACAAAAAAAGTAATTGACACATTGCAATCGGCACTTATAATCCACGTAAATTACCAAAAAGGAGATCAAAAATGCGAAAATAGCCCCAACTGCGTTAGTAACGCAGTAGAAAAATGGTTATAAATATTGCAAAAATCAGTCCTAAATTGCACACAATATATAAATTATCACTTGAATCTTTAATATTTCTACTTTTCTTAAAAACTCTTAGTACATTTTTCCCAAGTTCAACTTTTTGAAATATTTTGGCTCATCTCGAGGCCTGCAGCTTTAAAATAATCGTCTTGTTTTCTTTTTGCGAGTCTTTATCATCTAATTCTTTTTTTCTTTTCATTTTTTTTTTTGTAAAACACAATTAACAATTATAGCATTGATTTTCACTTTGTGTTAAATACACTTTCTACATATATCGTTTTCCTTTCTATGAGATGCATTTTATAGTCTTATTCTTCTATTTGTTAAATACACTGAATCTTTGTCTTTATTGTGAGACACACTTTATATAGCTTGTTCTTCATTTTGTGAGACACGCTTTATAATTCTTTTTGTTACACACACTATCTGTTTGTAAGACGTACTTTTTTATCTTGTTTTTTTTTCATTTTTCATTTTTTAACACACACTCCTCTATAGTCCTTATCTCCTTTAAGTTATACATGTATGTCTAGTAAACATAGCTTTATTAATGTTACGAGATTAACATAAAAGATTGGACTGATTATATTCTGAATGTTTTTTTCTGATTTTTCCTCGTAGAGAAGCCCGTTGTCAACATAATTAAACCACCTGTATCTTCAAGTTTTGCTATGCAATGTCAAGTAACTGGATATCCTGCTCCAAACATACAATGGGACTTTATTCCGGAAGCGGTTAGTATTATAGCATGCTTATATTTTTCCCGCCATTTTGTTACTCTCTAAACAAGAGTTGTTGCTGTCATGTTATTCTGTATATCAGAATGGCTAATAGTATATAAAAGTATTTTTATGTTTGTCATCGTTACTTTAGTTCTTTTCAATATTTATATGAATAACACTAATTTACTGATTCTCTACATCATCACCTACCGGAAGTGTAACTTAGATTAGAAGACTTGTGGCGTCTTCTAGCAACAGTCTGAATTGTGTAGACGCTTTTGATAAATGGTTTTTCAAAAGCGTCATGTAATCTAAATATAGCTCAAAGTTAGAACCAGTTAAAGATTTTCAATATGGCGGCGCCCTGCTAACTATGGAATTTTCTCAAACTTGTTTGGCTTAGCCATTATTATAAATTATTTTTTATTGGTTTTAAAGTGATTTCTATTTAACTTATACAAGTCATACAATTTCATGGTATATAAGAGCGCTACAGGCAGCGTTTTCCGCGTAGAAATTATCCGTTTGTGCACGTTGAAGCACATTTAAGCACTTGTTTTAAATGTTACTTATTTCTAGAGATTTTCTGTACAAAGATAAATGGTATACTTGAAAACTTATAAAAAAGCAACTTCTCAATTACAGACGTCACATGCACAACAGGTAAGCCTAGGATTAAGCCAGCTTCAGTTGTTGTATATTCTCTCAAACAGAGTGTGACATGATGGGGCATGTGACATGATGGGTCATGTGACATGATGGGTCATGTGACATGATGACTCATGCTTAGTCAATTTTTGCTTTATCTCTTTCAATTCTATATGAGCTTGATGTGAGCTTGATGTGTTTCCTCAGACATTATTTTTTGCTTTGCTATAAAGTCAGTTTTTTGAGAGGCTTAATTTTAGCAAAATCAGTATTTCCATTTCAGATTATATCATCAGAGAATTACATGATAGGTCATGTGACATGATGACTCATGCTTAGTCAATTTTCGCTTTCTCTTTTTCAAGATACATGTACTCTATATGAGATTCATATGTTTCCTCGGCCATTATTTTTTGCTTTGCTATGGAGTCAGATTTATTTTTAGAGGAATCAATATTAAAGTGAAATAAACATGCCCGTTTCAACTTTAATAAACAGAGAATTACATGATAGGTCATGCTTAGTCAATTTTGCTTTCTCTTTTCAAGATTACTCAATATATGAGCCTAATATGTCAGACATTGTTTTTGCTTTGCTTTAAAGTCAGATTGCTTTGAGAAAAATCAACATTTCCATTCCGGTGTTAATTTTACATAGTTTAAGTTGTATGATTCTGTATTATTCTGTTTAAGTTGTATGATTCTGTATTATTCTGTTTAAGTTGTATGATAATGAATTATTCTGTTTAAGTTGTATGATTCTGTATTATTCTGTATGATTTCGGACACTAACAATGGTCACATTAGTCGAATAGACAACATCTATAACCGTAACTGGAGATGTGCACAGCATCGCCTTCAGCTAAAACAATAGTTTTTGTCCGAAGCCTGCCACAGTGTAAAACAATCTTCAGTTCTCGAAATAAGCAAAATTTAACACATCAGCGAAAATTTCTGATTTTACATAATTTCAGTGTAACTATCGCTAGTGTGTATTTGTCAGACCAGACCATGCTTGTATGTTATCTTTAAGCTTAAGATGTTTGCGCTTGAATGAAACTTCATGTAAAATATTGAATCATTTCAAAAGTTTTGTTTAAATTTTGATGTTGCTGGTTCAACATAATTTTTCACGTGCATTTTGTTTTGTTGTTTCTTATGGAAAATATTATTTAACAGAATGTAATTCTATTTGCTGCAGATTCTGCTGCAGTTGAAGAAAAACACTTATTGTATATAAATAAAAAAAATATATAAACATTTGAATAATTAGTAGGTCTATTTTTAAATATGGGTAAAAAATGCTACTTTTGTTAGGTAGCCATCTCAAAGATAGTTCCATTAGTTAGTTTCTACATGTCTAACATACTAGGCAAAGAAAGAAAACTTAAATTAGTAAACATAATTTGAACTTTTTATGGTTAATGAGAATTATGATTAAAAATATATGTACAGAATCATCCCACTTTTTGATTAACATGCCTCTAAAAATGCTTTTTTCTTCTTCATTATTTATGGTCATCATGAAACGACATAATATTAATCTCATATTCTTCTTTGCTTATTATTTTACATACAACTCACATGCTACGTAATTAAAGTTTTAACTACATGATATATATACCTAACATACTAGAAAATCATAATTATAGCTACAAGATACACACACTTCACGTACTAGTTAATTATAACTACAAGATACATACACCCCACGTGCTCATTAATTATAGCTAGCTACAAGATACATTCGCCGCACATGCTTTTTAATTATAGCTAGCTAAATGACACATATACCTCACGTACTGATTAGTTATAGCTATAGCTACAAGATACATACACCTTACATGCTAGTTAATTACAGCTAGGTACAAGATGCATACACATTATGTGCTAGTTCAACATAGCTAGCTACAAGTTACAAACACCTCACGTGCTAGTTCAACATAGCTAGCTACAAGATACACAAACCTCACATAACAGTCAATTATAGCTAGCTACAAGATACATACACCTCACGTGCTAGTTTACTATTATAGCTTGCTACAAGATACATACACCTCACATAATACCTATAGAACTGTTGTGTTTATTTTATCATTTTATCATTGATATAGACAACTGCACTCACAAAATATGAAAATTATCAAAAAATCAGTTAATTTAAAACATTTCTCTTCATAGAATAACAACCATGGTCTACCGCACGATGTCCAAGCCCTGTATGAGACTTATCAGTCGACACTGTTTGTAAATAAGTACGTCCCTGTCGATCACACTGGTCGCTGGTATTGTAAGGCAAGCAACGCTGCAGGAACCGCTGTTAAAGAAGTACACATTCCATAGGTGTGTTAAAGAAGTACACATTCCATAGGTGTGTTAACGAAGTACACATTCCCTAGGCGTGTCTTGCCTCAGGATTTTGAAATATTTTATTATTGCAAAATCAATCTTATAACTGTATATATATCATATAAATATTTTTAAATTTGCTCGTAAATGCTAAAAACATAATAGCAAAATGTTTATTTCATTTTTTGTTTTTGTTAAATGTTAGTTTCTCGATTTTTCAAACAATCGAGGAGCAATCTTGAAATTTGTTATTATCAATTAGAGTTATTCAAAAATCTTCTCGACCAAATCAATAGTTCGTAATGTAGTAATGAATATAAGCATTAAGAGCAAGTATAAAGCTAAACTTAATGATTATTTAAGGTAAGATACCTGTAATTGGTATATTTAGGAACCTGGTCAATCTTTATATTTTATCAAAGTGCTCTATATAACTTATTTAATTTCACATTTTCAAAGACATTTATTTCATTTTCATTTTATCAAAAACTAAAAATTCTATTTATGCTGTATATAGGAGTATGGATAATTTATTCATTTAGAAATAAAAAATAGATATGTTTACGGAAACTGGTGAGAGGTAGCGGATGTGCCTATAAGTTACGTAGAATGCCGACATGGCACGAAAAAAAAAACGATTCCATTCTGTAAGGTTTAGTATCTGTACTGATAAAAGTATAAGACATTTGTATTTTCAATTGTTTGCTTGTATCTAAGTTGAGTCTATATCACCTTCTTTTCATTTATAGTTTGAAATTATATTCTAAATTAACTATATATTTTGTTATTTTCAGGTATACTGTATACTTCCTCTCTGCAACTTTCTTTCATATTCTGTTGTTTTTATGGTAGTATTCATATTTTACTGTAAACATTGGAAAATAACAATGTTAACATAAATATTGAGTTCGTCATTATCTTCATTTTTTTTCTTGCAGATTAACCAACATATATTATAAATGAATCAACCAATTTATAAGTGCATAAATTTGTTATTTCATAAATTAATAATATCATGTAAACTGTAATTCTGAATGACACAGTGAACAGTAAATTTTATCCGTCATATATACTGCCCGCCTGTTACAGTAAGATTTTTCTGTCTCATTAACTGCCCGCCTGTTACAGTAAGCTTCATCTGTCACATAAACTGCCCGCCTGTTACAGTAAGCTTCATCTGTCACATAAACTGCCAATCTGGTACGTCTGAAACAGTTAAATATATCTGTCACTAAGATCGCCCGCCTTGTACAGAAAGCGTTATAAGTCACAAAAGCTGTCTACAAGATGTAACTTTATCTGCCACGTAGAGTTCCCGCCTGATACAGTAAGCTTTATCTGTCACACAATCTACACGTCTGATACAGTAAGATTTAACTATCACATATACTGCCAATCTGGTACAGTTAAATTTATCTGTCACATAGACAGAAAGCGTTATATGTCATAAAAGCGTTCCGCCAGATACAGTTAGCTTTACCTGTCACATAAACTGCAATCCTGATACATTAAGCTTTATCTGTCAAATAAACTTCCCGTTACAGTAAACTTTAATCATCACATTACTTTACCGCTACTGTAAGCTTAATCTGTCACATAAAGTGCAAGCCTGATACAGTAAACTTTATCCGTCAAATAAACTTCCCGTTACATTTAACTTTAATCATCACATTACTTTACCGCTACTGTAAGCTTAATCTGTCACATAAACTGCAAGCCTGATACAGTAAGCTTTATCTGTCAAATAAACTTCCCGTTACAGTAAACTTTAATCATCACATTACTTTACCGCTACTGTAAGCTTAATCTGTCACATAAACTGCAAGCCTGATACAGTAAGCTTTATCTGTCACATAAACTTCCCACGTTACAGAAAACTTTAATCTGTCATATAAACTGTCCGTCTGGACGGTCTGATACAGTCAACTTGAACCGTCACGTAATATACCCGCTACAATAAGCTTGATACGTCAAATAAACTTCCCGTTACAGATTATTTTAATATGTCACATTAACTTCCTGCTATGGTAAGATTAACTTCTCACATATACATTTCTACAGCCAGCTTGTTCATTCATATTAACTATAAGTTACACTAAGCTTTATCTATCATATAAACCTTCCGCTACACTTAACTTTAATCGTCATATAAGCGTCCCACTACATTAAGCAAAATCTGTCACATAAACTCCAGCTACATTAAGCTTAATCTGTCACGTAAAATTCCCAGTAAGCTGAATCCGTCCCATAGATGTCCAGCTACATTAAGCTTAATTTGTCACATACACGGCAAGCTACTGTTAGCTAAATCTGTCACGTAAATGGCCGCTACAGCAAGCTAAATCTGTCACATTAACGCCCGCTACAGTAAGCTTAATCTGTCGCATAAACTTTCCACTATAGTAAGCTGTATATGTCCCATAGACGTCCCGCTATATTTAACTTAATCTGTCACAAAAACGACCCGCTACAGTAAGCTTAATCTGTCACATAAACGGTCCGCGACAGTAAGCTTAATCTGTCATTTCAACTTTCTACTATAGTTATCTGAATCCGTCCAAAATTAAATTCGTGTAAATTCAATCAGTCCGTCTAAATTTACATGAAAATTTATACCGAGCAATTAAAATTCTGCCACCCCAGTTTAGTTTCAACTTTGTGTTATTGGATCTAGTACTGTATTCGTGTAAGCCTATCCATATAACATGTGTTTTTTTAAATTAACATTAAGTCCAGAATATTAAGAAAATGTATGGATGTATCTTAGGTTACATTCAAAGAAGCTTCTGAATCATCTTATAATTATAGAGAAGTTTCATTACCAAACTGAGATACTTTATATAATAAAGAATTATTTAATTTCCATAAACCTTTCCCATGTTCAATATTTAGTAAATCAATTTTAAGAATTATGATAGAATGGTCAAATCTATACCTTGCATCTATATCACAACCTCTGACATATGGTGATACATCTTCAGCTATAAGGAAAATACCCAATCTGGCTTGTTGAATTGGATTTGTGCGTCGCTAGTAAACCTACTGCAATTACCAATAATTTCCTGAAATGAATCAAAAAGACGTTTTTGATCAATAAAATTCAACAATATAGGTCTAGATTTTTTCTTATTATTTATATCTATTGATATCTCATTCTATATCTTGTATATGATTGAGATATTTGGCATAGAAATAGCAACGTGACATTTTATGTTATGCAATATATAGAAGATATTTGTTTGTTTGTGTGTAAGATGAAATTTCATTTCATCGAGTGGGCTTTAAAAACAGTATTCTCACGAGTGGCACGAGTGAGAATACTGTTTTTAAAGTTCACGAGATGAAATAAAATTACATCTTACACAACAAACAGACAATTTTTCTTTTTATTTTATGCTTAAAAACAAGTTAAAACGAAATTTCCATAATTTTAACGTTAATATTAAAATTTGTTTCCCCCATTGAGAGCCCCATTTAGACGGAATTTCACATTAAAACAAAAAGTCTTGAGCTGAAAAATAAGTCCGCCAATCAAGGTTAAATGACGGTGATATTTATTCATTTTATTTGAAAAAATATGAATGATCGCTTGTTTTAATAATAAAAACAAACAATTTTTGAAGGAGAAAAAGTCCAACCATCCATCCATATTTCTGTTACTTACTGCGAATTTATATTCGACCTGGCTTTGAAAAATGTAAGCGGCAGCCATTTTTTAAAGTTGTGTATTTCATGGGTAGAAAATAATTATGTAAGATTCAGAGGGATATTATTTGGATTTGTTAGTCATACACCTTTTTAAAAGAAAGAAATCTTATTTGAGGATTGTAACAGACAAAAAATAAGTGTTGACAGATGTGAAAACATTCAGAAAAGCAGCTATGAAAATGGAAAACTTGGAAGCTTGCTAAGGAACGCTGTCGCTGGGTTGTTTTACTTATTCTACGAGTGATGGCTGTCAATGCTTTTCAATTTTTCATAAAGCATACGGCAGTTATTGCTCGTAGGATACTTTAATATGCCCAAATGTCATCAAAAGCAGTTTTGCATGGGGAAGGAATGTATTTTTCAGACTGTAAAAACGAAACAAAAAAATTTAGGGACGAAATTTGATGATTGGAATATGAATGAATAGAAGTAAGTTTTCTCTCTTTATTACTTTTGACATTTAAGTTATTTATCTATTTCAGCTTTGCTATTTATTTTAACAGCCTGACATTGTCAGAATTGTCAGTTAAAATAAAATTGAGGTACCACATGGGGAAAATCTTAAAAAAGTAGTTTCGTCATTGAAAAAAGTGAAATTATATTTTGATAAGAAATTGAAAAGAAAGCCCACTGCTTAAATTTACATTTCAACTCATCCAGTCAACAGAAGAAATATATATATAGGTAAGTAATATCTAATTGTTCTTCCTGTAAGATCCAATATGCCTCATAAATACAAAGATTTTTATTACTTAGAAACTTTGCCACATAGTTGAACTATCTGTTCCCCTCTTATCTTTTGGCAATTGGTATAATATTATAAAAACAATTATAGTGAATTAGTATTTTGTATGGAAATACTATTTTGTTAACATTTTGCTACCTATATTACACATAACAGAACGTTCATTGCTACATTCTTTAGTTTCAAGACATCTTATAAGCTGTTAATCCATTTATGAAACATGAGTATTACATGTAAATATTAGATGCATGCTTGGCACTTCAAGTCTTTATTACTTTGTAATTTTGTAATTATTTTTATTTATACTAACATTATTTTAAAGAACTTTGTAAGACAAAATGTTTCATGTCCTTTATAACGTGAACAGATTTTCTGGTATTATAAGAACTAGGCCCTTAAATATATTCATGGAAGAGACGACCCACTATAGTAAATATGTAAGCTGATAATAAACTGTTATCAGCAGTACGTGCATAATTTGTTACGAATTTAACGTTTGCCCTAGATGAACAATGGTAATACAGACATTAAGTTGGTCTTTCAGGAAGATATTAATGTTAGGAGAGAGCACAGGTCATTCAAATACTTGAATTTGTATTCACTCATATATTTTTGGTCAACTTCAGTGTTATTATATTTCTCTTGTCCATCGGAATCATTGATTCCATCACTTTTAAATTTGAATATTTAGTACCACTCAAACCGGTTCTAACGAAAGTAAGAAATGATGCATTTTTTCATTATCCCTCTATCAAACTGAGTCTGTACTTTTCATGTACTTTTGTTGCCAATAATACTTCCGAGGGATCACCCTCCTTTCAGATTTTGGTAATAATAGGTCAAACAGTGGCATAAGAATTGTTTCTTAATGTTTAACAGGTATTTTTCTTACTCTTTCGTTAGATAATACTATTTCTTTGAAGATGATTATAATCACATTGAATAATTATCCCAAGGTGTTTTTGTAATGCCTAAAACTAATTCTTTACCATAAGTATATCATACATTGACGTATTTAAATGTCTGTTTAAGGTTTTAACGTATATGATTGTCTCTTCAAGGTTTACTTGTGTTTGTGACATTACTAGCGACGTTTGCATGCGATACGTCTGGATCTGGAGGTTAAGATATGTGTTCATTCTTATGAAAAATATACTTGAAACATTCGTTTTATGTATACAACTTAGTTAATAATAAATTTATCAAATATTGATTACATATCTATGTATCCCTGAAATGTAAGCGTGTTGTTAAATTTTTGAATCTTTATAAACGTGTCAAAGTAACTTAAAAGAAATTAATTTAAACATTGTCCAAAATCTAAATTTAAACTGAACTATTATTTACTTAATGCTACATTTTTCCTATTCGAGTTTAAATGTTACAATTAAAGAACATCTTGCCATGATTGTTTTCAATTTTATAGTTTATTACCCAGAAGGTATTAAAAAACTTATAATTATCACTTTTTGATCTATGAAATTTATCATTAACCTCTTGAAATATATTTGTAATTCAATTCAACAAGACAACAAGCAAACATATGAGCATAACGTCACTAAAATGTGTGATCTATGTTGACATGATACACATATGTTTGCTAAAATTTGACATACTGAGTAATACTGATATTTTAAATAAATGTACATATTTGATATGGAATTTGTTATTTGTTCCTGGACATTTAAGCACAGCATGACAATGAAACATTTTGTTGCAGATGACTCTATGTCAGCTAACAAACGATTTCTGCTGGATGGATATGCTGTACCTTGCAAGTTACTTCTTTATATATTTCTTAAAAAAAACACACTTTTCATTCATTTGTAATTGATAAATAATAGCAATCAAATATAATATCATTTATATTTTCTAAACATTATCATTATGAACGAAAACATGCTATTTCGCACTAAAGGTTGAAATAGGTGTGGAAACGCGATTTTAAAGCTCTCACGAAATTTGAAAATTTGGATATATAAAGTGTTTTAAATTGATGGAATTTTATACCAGAAGGTAGAATATGTTAAGCTCCATATACATGAGTGTGATATTTGGAAATTTATGACAAAGTAGACAAGTAATTAACTATTTTCTTGTGATCAATGCACACTCATATATTTATGTGACGTCACGGTGGATGTTAAGAAATTAGTCTATATGTGATTGCACGTCAAAAGTAGTTATTTCTCGTAAAAAGTGTTCACTTTTGGCTAAATTTTAACAGTAAACTAGCAAATCTTTGTATAATATCTATATAGCGTCGTCGGAAAACGTCTGTAGTCATTTAGTTTTAATCTGGAAACAATGTATACTAATTTTCCTCAAACCGAATTGACTCCAGTGGAGATTAAAAGTTCAATGTTAAAGCGGCTATTTCAAACAAAACTTAAACAGCCAAAACGGTGTTAATAATTGGTCTTTGATATTCCAAGAAACAGATATTTCTCAAAAAATATAAATTGGGTCAAAATTAAAAAGGAACCCAAAAAAAAACCCCAAAAAAAAAAAACCCATATTTAAACCCCAAAAAAAAAATGCAAAAAGGAAGGTTAAACAAAGAAAAATCCCCCAGGAAAATTTAAGGTACGTTTTGAAAAAAAATTTAAAAAAATTTAAAAAAAAAGAACCCCGGAAAAAATAAATAAAAGAAAAAAAAACCCCGATCAACAAAGTTTAAAATAAAAAGAAATCTTTTTAAAAGATATGATCTTTCCAAGGGGTTTTAAAAGAAAAAAAAAAAATTTGAGTTGGCTTAAAAACAAAAATTTAAAAAAAATTTTTAAAAATTTAAAAAAAATTTTTTAAAAATTAAAAAAATTTTTTAAAAAAGGGATTAAACCAACTTAAAAACTATTTTTTGCACGATAATTTATAGTTTTAAAATGCATTGTCTTAAAAAATATTAAAAACTTTGGGAAAAACCTTTCACTCCGAAAACAAAAAGTTTAAAAAAAACCCCCAAAAAAAAAGATCCATAATTAACCCGGGTTTCCAAAATTAAAGAGCCCCCAAAAAAAATCAAAAAAAAACCCCAATAAATTTTAAAAAAAAGTCAAAGGGCATTTTCTTTGAAAAAATTATTTCAAAATTTTTCTAAAAAAAATAGTTTGGGTTTTTTACGAAAAAAACAGGCCCCCCAATTTAACCACTTAAAAAAAGGGAAATTTAAAATCAAGAAATAAAGAAAAATTTATGTTATAAATTTTTGCCCCGAAGAAATGGGGGAAATAGACATTTTAAAAAACCCATTTTTTGGAATTTGTCAAAAAATAAAAAACCTTTAAATTAAAATTTTAAAATTTGACCCAAACTTTAAAATAAATTTTTAAAAAACTTTGTTTTTAATATAGAAAAATAGGAATCTTTTTTTTTCGAAAAAACCTAAAAGTTAGGTTTTAAAAAAAAAGAAAAAAATTTGGCAATGTACAACAATTCTTTTTTAGGAAAAAAAAATCAAAAAAAAGAAATTTTTGGAAATTTTATTGGGAATGTGCAATGAAAAATTAAATTTATAAAATTTTTTAAAATTTAAAAACCCCAAAAAAACTTTTAAAAAAAATTAAAAATTTTTAAAAACTTAAACTTTTTTAATTAAAATTTTCTTAAAAAAAATTTTTAAAAAAATTTAAATAACAAAATTTTAAAAAATTTTAAAAGGGGGAAAAGTTGGGGGGCATTCTAAAAAAACCATATTAATAGGGTAAAAACCTTTTTTTCAGTCAAAAATTTTAAATTTTTTGGATTTTTTTTTTAATTTTTTTTAAAAGGTTTAATAATTCCAAAAAAAAAAAAAAAAGAAATTGGTTTTTTGGGCAAAACCCTATGCAACATATTAAAAATTTTTTATGAAAAATTATATTATTATGTTTTAAAATCCCAAATGAAAAAACCCTGAAAATTAAAAAAATTTTTTTAAATAAAAATTTTGATTTAAAATTTAATTTACAAAAAAAAATTAAAAATTGTCTTAAATTTTTGGAGAAAACATCTTTCCCCCTTTTTACCCAAAATTTTATGCTAAAAATTAATAAACAATAATTTTTAAAATTTTTTAAAATAAAAATGTTAAAATTTAAAGTTTGGGAACCCCAAAGGACTACTTGAATTTCAAGGCAAAAACGCAACTTTTTAAATTTTTGGTGTTAAATTCAAAAATAAATTTAAAGTCTATTTTAAAAAATTTTCCCTTTTTTTATTGTTACGTTTGTTTTATTTTAAAAATTTTTTTAAACGTAATTAAAATTTTAGAATTAAATTTGACAATATTTTTAAATGAAAAAAAATTTTTTCTTATTTTAACCCAAAAATACCAAAAATTAAAAAAAAAATAAAATTCCCCCAAAAAAGTTTTAAAACAATAATTTTTTTGGGAAAATGTAATAAGAATTGTTTCTAATTAAAATTTTAAAAAGGTAAAAATCGGAAAAGGGAATTTCTTTTATAGAGGGGTGCATTAAATTCTTAAATCCATTCAGAAAAACATCCCACCCAAAAAAATTAAAAAATAAAAAATTTTAAAAAAACCCTTAAAAATTTAAAAAAATTTAAAGGGGACGAAAAAAAAACCGTTTTTATTTTTTTTAAAACGTAAAAAAATAATGTAAATTTTTTTTTTTAATTTTAAATAGTAATATTAAAAACTTTTTTTTTTGAAAATTTCTCCAACCAACAAAAAAAATCAAAAACATGTTGAAACACTTGGCTTTAAATTTTAATTTTTAAACCCAAGCTATTTTGGAAAATTTTTTTCCCGTTTTTTTTATTTATTTTTTTTCATCGTTTTTTTTTTTTTCCCTTTTAAATTTTTGTAAAAAATTTTTTTAATATATAATTTTTTAAAATTTCTTAAATTTTTGTTTCCCTTTAAATTTAGTAAAACTAAAAATTTAAATATGAATATAGATAATATGATTTTGAAAGTTTGCTCATTTTCTTTATTACAGTCTGCAAATTGTCATTTCTACATATACTAGTCTGTTATGCTTTGCATGTTATACACATGCAACAATTATGGTTTAAAAATTCCACTGAATATGTTCCTTATTATATTTTTCTTTTCTTCAGGATTATTAAAAAGTCCAACCACTTCAGGTATATGTATAGATTTTTCAAGGCAGACAAGGTAATGATTTTTATCTTTAAAGTCGCGCCCACTAACACATTTCTTCTCGAGTTTTGTGCTTGTGACGTAGGCTAATGTTTCTTTCATTCAGAAGAATGATGTCTCCCTTTGTTAAGTTCCGCCCATTGTTTTTCTCGTTTAGGGGACACACATCCTGTTACTTGAGAACCATACGCTGCTTTTTATGGAATGACACTAACAAATCAAATTGAAGGTTCCGATGATTACCGCCGTATGAACACATCTGCGAATGTTTCTTGATTAAAATTTATACCATTTTATGTTTAAATGTTGAATTTTGGTTAAGCCGGTGCCAGGGGCCGTGGACGGTAGCTTTCACTTGACAGAACGTCCATGAACAGGCTCAATCAAACAGAGCCTGTACAGTCATATTACTTTTTGTTTATGTTTTGGAACTAAAATGATTGACTGATTAATTGATCGATCGATCGATCGAGAACTGTTTTTGCGACTGTTGATAGATTCCTGACAAAACTAAAAGTAGACATAGAATAAGATATAAATTACGGACAGTTTTTAAGTCAGCTTATGTTAATATTACAGCATGTTTGTCCCTGGAACAGTTTGCTGCATGCTTTCTCACTTTTGTTGTTGGATTTGAAAAGCTTGCAGGGGCATGCTGCCAAACAGGCTTAGATGTGATTTGTACAAATTTGCCATGGGAAATGTTAAAATCTCAATTAGGATCATGCCGATGTATTTATTAATTCGTTATTTTTTTTAAATCAACTTTTTAAAGATATAAAACATTTTCTGTAATAAAGATTTTTCGACAAAGACTTTGCCACATCGTTTTATAAGTGTTTTTTTGAAAAGAATATCAATTTATTTGATAAACCTTTAAAAAGTAAATATTCAAAAGGAAAATGAATGTATCGTTACTATTATTAAAACTCTTTACAACAAATTTAAATCCTACAGCTGAATTGTCAAAAATTACAACAACCAAACCAAGTACCCTTCCTCAACCTTATTGGTCTACGTGGGGAAGGTGGACCTGTCAACATCAAGGTTCAGTCTGCTTTCAGACTCGGGAAAGAAAATGTTCAACGAGAGTAGAAAAAGATTGCGAATTTCAGCCAGGTGAAATGGCCACCATCGTAAGACTTTGCTCCGAATCGACATGTCCAGGTCTTCATTTTTCTTAAATCTGTGGTAAATCATATGAAAATGTAATTGAATATGAAACTTGGTGTAATGCAACAAATTAATGTAATATATTTCGTTATATTAAATTGATTTCATGTCAAGGTTTGTCATAAAAGATATGATACACTATATAATTACGATATATTTTCGCAGGTAAAATAAAAGTATTTCATTTTAATTTAAAAGAATGTATATTATAACAAAATACGTAAATCTGCAAACAAACCAGCAAAATAAAATATAATAAAAAAATAAGAAACCTGTGATCAATTAAAATATACACATTTTGTAACTGCATTTTAATTATTAAACTTCACTGAAACAGAATGATTGAGATGTTAAAAAAATTGACAAAAAGAAGTTTCTTTCTTCAATACTGGTCTTCTTTTCTAAGAGTCCTTGCGCATAATTAAGAGTTTTATGCACTTCTTCATTTATTTTTAGATTTCTTCTCAACAAAGATAACACGCACTACAGCTACGACAACACGAGGTAAGACAAAAGTTATGTTTATTCCAACAGCTGACTTCATTTGTATACCACATATTAGATATAGCTAATTTTTAAAAATGGTTTTGCAAATGAAACAAAGTTTTTTGTACCATAAAAAACAAAAGCAAATACGAATCAATCGAAAAAGTACCTTTTAGAAAGATACTTGGCAGAAGTAAAACTGGTCAACTTGCATATGTTATTACTCAGTTTTCGAAACATACAATACGTGCTTATCAATAACATGATAATTGAAGAATCACAAATGAAATATTAGAAATAGGAAATAAAACAGTAATAATGAGAATATTATATCAGTAACGTTTAACTATATATCTGAAAAATTCTCAGTAGTGTTGAACCATATATCTGAGTATTTCTCAGTAATGTTTTACTATATATCAGAGTATTTCTCAATAGTGTCCAGCCATATATCAGAGTATTTTTAGTAATATTCTATTATATAACAGAGTATTTCTCAGTAGTGTCAAACGATATATCAGAGTATTTCTCGGTAATGTTTTACAATATCATAGTATTTCTCAGTAGTGTCAAACCATATATCAGAGTATTTCTCGGATATGTTTTATTTTATAACAGAGTATTTCACAGTAGTTTCAAACAATATATCAGAGTCTTTCTCGGTAATGTTTTATTTTATATAAGAGTATTTCCCAGGAGTGTCAAACAATATATCAGAGTATTTCTCGGTAATGTTTTATTTTATATCAGAGTATTTCTCAGTAGTGTCAAACCATATATCAGAGTATTTCTGAGTTGTGTCAAACCATATAATTATCAGAGTATTTCTCAGTAATATTTTTCTATATATCATAGTATTTCTCAGTAGTGTCAAACCATATATCAGAGTATTTCTGGTAATGTTTTACTATACAAATGTATATCATAGTATTTCTCAGTAGTGTCAAACAATATATCAGAGTATTTTTCGGTAATGTTTTACAATATAACAGAGTATTTCTCGGTAATATTTTGATATAAAACAGAGTATTTCACAGTAATGATTTACTATATAACTATTTCTAAGTAATTTTTAACTATATATCACAGTATTCCTTAGTACTGTAAAATCATATATCAGAATTTTGTCCGCACTACTCAGAAAGATGCAATTTAATCTAAAACTATACAAGAATTATCAGTAGCAAAAGACTGCGCGGATGCGCAGGTTGGTCTGGATCCATACTGATCGCAAACCCATTATGTTGGTTTTGTCGTGACGCGGCTCATATATTACATATTGAATACTTGCAGAAGCTACTACGGGTGCAGCTAAACTCGTAACATCAGCGGCGCCAAAAACGACGGTGCCGCCACTTGCCGTACAGATTAATGGACCCAATAAAGATCACTTCTTGAAGGAAACACAGCTTGTTTGTGTCAGTAACCCTGTTGCTGACACATATACATGGAAATTCAATGGGGTAAACAAAATAACGTGCCATATGTAATGACTTTGTTTATTTAATATTTCCGGTAAAACAATTGTTCTTACATGTTTTGGATATATTAAAGTCTTTACCAATATTATTTACAAGTGAAAATAAGAGTTTAAACTGCATTCAAGGCGTAATTCATTTATAAATGCTACATAGAATATAGTGCATTTTATTGTCGGATATGTATTTTGGTACGACTGTTAAGATACCATGCAGAAGCACTATGGACTCGTTCGGAAACTGAGCTACTTTTAACAGAAACAGAGTGGCGACATGACCGAGTGGTTAATCCGTCGACCTAGTAATCTAAGGATTGTTGTCCGCGGGGGCTCGAAGCCATGTGGAGCACGTCCTTGTTTAATTGAGCAAGAAAATATACATTCATTGCTTAATACTTGTTGGTTCCAGGAACGGAATCGAGAGGGTTTCAATAAACTAATAACTTTCAACACAACCGAACTAAAATAAATTTGTATAAACTCGTAAAAAATCTAACTTACGCAGGTTTATTTTTTGTCGTTGCAGACATTTTCTTTGCCAAGAGGTGTTACCAAGCAGCTTATATCTGGACACACGAGTGGAGGGCCTGGTATAGATATTCTCCATATTAAAAAATTGACAGAGTCAACATTTGGAACGTACACATGTGCTGCAACACTTAACGGATATACAGCAGAACAATCTCATTTTATTGGAATACTTGCAGGTACTGTTACAACAAAATAAAACAACAAAATCCTCACATAACGGTAAACCCGTTTACAGATGGATAAAACCAAATTGTTATCAGTACATTTGAACATACCAAGAATCTATCATTTCTTTATATATAATTATGCATGTATATATAATTCGTTTTTAACGAGTACGTATTAAGCGGCATGATTTAATACAAAACAAAGAAGGAAGCTATCGGGGATTTCAGATTTAATTTGCTATAAACGATAATTAGTTATAAACGAGTGCGTTGTAAATGGAGGCAACTGTATACAAGTCAAAGATCAATATTGTCCTGCAAAATCAAATGGGCATTCAGATAATATCGTTTCCCAAATAAAACCATAACCATTTTAAATACCTCAGACCTACTTATAAATACTGTTTTTTTTTCTTATAATCCCCTCCTTTTTTCCAAGTACTCTACGACATAATCTATATAGATATTTTTGGTACATTTTATACATCAGAGAAGCCCACTGTGAACATCATTAAACCACCGGTATCTTCAAGTTTTGCTTTACAATGTCAAGTAACTGGATATCCTGCTCCACATATACAATGGGACTTTGTTCCTAAATCGGTAGGTTTGATATATTTTAAGTTAAAAAATTATTTCCATTGTCTATTTTCATTGCTTCTTACCAAATCTTTTTTTTTGTTTTTGTTTTTTTTATATGAAAATTCCATGTTACTATACAACATATTGTAAGTATTATGATCGTTTGAACACGAATTGGATATCAGAATGAAAATATAAAAGTAATTTTTTATGTTTATGATCGTTACTTCTCTTTTTTTAACGTACTCTATGTCAGCTTTATGTGTTTCCTCAGACATTATTTGTTGCTCTGTCATACCTTCATATTTATTTAAAGGCTTACTTGTGGCAAAATCAGCATTTCCATTTCGGATTATATCATAAGGGAATAGCATGATGGCTCCTGCTAAGTCAAACTTGCCTTTCTCTTTTTCAACATACTCTATATGAGCTTTATGTGTTCCCTAAGTCATTTTTCCTATGATACAAAGTCATTTATTTTTTAGAGGAATCAACATTTCGAATTCGGATTACATTTTTACAAAGATAAGATATTTGCAAATTTCATTTTCAGTTGAATTTGTATGATTCTGCGATACTGCAGCAGGTTTCGGGCACTAACAATGATCACATTAGCCTTCAGCCAAAACAATAGTTTGTGTCCTAAACCTGCCATAGTGTAAAAGGTCTTCAGTTCTCCAAATTAGCAAAATTAAACCCATAAGCGAAAATTTCTGATTTTAACATAGTTTGAGTATTACTGTCACAAGTAAGTAATTATAGCTAGCTACAAGATACATACACCACACGTGCTAGTTCATTATAGCTAGCTACAAGATACACTCACCTCACGTGCTAAATAATTATCTAATTATCGCTAACTACAAGAGACATACACCTCACGTGCTAGTTCATTATAGCTAGCTACAAGATATATACATATACCTCACGTTAATGAAATCTAGGTACAAGACAAGTAAAATAGTTTTCTGCGGGGAACATTTTTAATGATATAAGATATTTCATTTAACTATTTTCAACATGGTTTGGGGGAACAACATATAGTCGATCAATATAGAAGAAGGTCTTTGGAAACTGGTGACCATTGATGACCGGAGAAGGTCGAACAAAAAACAATTATTTCTTTTTAAGAAAATGATTAAATAGGCCTACCATTTTATAAATAATTTTGGAGTAAAAAAATAAAGTAAACACACAAGTTTACGCAGCAAATATCTCTATTTATTATGGCAAATGCCTCTTCGATCAAATATTTCAATTTTGTAGATTTTCAGTATAGCAATTTATTGTCTGTAAAATTTGAGATACATATTAAAGAAACATTGATAATTTTCAAACACATCATTCAAGTTTTTCAACCTTAAACGGTAAAATATTTATAGAAAATTAGAAATATCACGTAATATTTTTTTGTTCTAATAAGATGTAATTCTGCCTTATTCCCTAGAGGTAAATCCGTCACGTATCGGCAAACGGTATTTAGCCAGGTTTTCGAAAGGGTCAATTAACCAATCATGTAAGGTTTACAGATCACGTGCTCCTCCATGTACCGAAAACAGGTCACGTGCTCCTCCATGCCTCAAAAGTTAAACGCGTACCAATACCCTGCGGTCTCCAGACCGCAGGGAATAAATATACCTCACGTGTTAATAAAATAAAAATAGGTACAATATACATGTACCGCAAGTACTAGTTAATTACATCTAGGTACAAGATACATATACACCAAGTGCTAGTTAATTACATCTAGGTACAAGATACATATACCTCACGTTCTAGTTAATTAAATCTAGGTACGCGATACAAATACCTCAAGTGCTAGTTAATTAAAGATAGGTACAAGATACATATACCACACGGACCAATTAATTAAAGCTAGGTACAAGATACATAAACCTCACGTGCTAGTTCATTATAGCTAGCTACAAGATACATAAATTTTACTTCACGTAACAGTCAATTATAGCTAGTTACAAGATACATACACCTACCTCACGTGCTAGTTTACTTTTATAGCTAGCTACAAGATACATACACCTCACGTATTACTTGTAGAACTGTTGTATTTTTTTATCATTTTATCATTAATACTGGCAACTGCACTTACAAAGTGTGAAAATTATCAAATAATTAGTTTATTCAAAACATTTATTTTTTTAGAATAACAACCGTGGTCTACCGAACGATGTAGAAGTCATGTATGAGACTTATCAGTCAACACTGTTTGTAAATAAGTACGTCCCTGTCGATCACACTGGTCACTGGTATTGTAAGGCAAGCAACGCTGCAGGAACCGCTTTTAAAGAAGTACACATTCCATAGGTGTGTTAAAGAATTACACATTCCATAGGTGTGTTAACAAAGTATACATTCCCTAGGCATGTCTTGCCTCAGCATTTTGAATATCTTACCATTGCAAAATTAATCCTATAACTGTAATTATTATGAAATTTGGTCGTAAATGTTGAAAACATAATAGGAAACTGTTTTTTTTTGCTTATTTTTAGTCCCCTACCGGTTTACCGGAGGGGACTTTAGGTTTACCCTCCGTCCGTCTGTCCGTCTGTCTGTCCGTCCGTCCGTCAGTCCGTCCGTCCACAAAACTGGATCCCGCGATAACGCAAAAAGTACTGAAAATATTTTAATGAAACTTGATATATGGATAGATGGCAGTATGGAGATTATGCACGTCTTTTTCTTTTCTTCCTATGTTGAAAATTCTGGTTGCTATGGCAACAAATAGACTAAAAATATGGCAAATTTTACACTTAACCTGGATCCCGCGATAACGCAAAAGGTACTGAAAATATTTTTATGAAACTTAATATATGGATAGATGGCAGTATGGAGATTATGCACGACTTTTTCTTTTTTTCTTATGTTGAAAATTGTGGTTGCTATGGCAACAAATAGACTGAAAATATGGCTATTTTTACACATAACCTGGATCCCACGATAATGCAAAAAGTACTGAAAATATTTTTATGAAACTTGATATATGGCTAGATGGCATTATGGAGATTATGCACGTCTTTTTCTTTTTTTCATATACTGAAAATTGTGGTTGCTATGGCAACAAATAGACTGAAAATATGGCAAATTTTACACACATAACCTGGATCCATTGATAACACAAAAAGTATTGAAAATATTTTTATGAAACTTGACATATGGGTAGATGGCAGTATGGAAATTATGAACATCCTTTTCTTATCTTCCTATGTTGGAAATTCTGGTTGCTATGGCAACAAATAGACTGAATTTCAAGATTTCTGATTCTAGTTTTTAAGTTTTTTCACTATAAGTTCTTTATTTCTTAAGGTATTTTCTTCAAACTTTAAATATAAGTTGCTAGTCATCAACCACATCATATGTGACAAGGTTTACAACCCTAGGACAAAATTTATCAGAATTACCTCCCTTAAACTTAAAGCTTTCATAAAAAAATATTGTTTTTTTTTAATAACTTCTTTTTTTCTGAATGTATCTACTTCAATCTTCATATAAATGTTTCTTATTATCACTCAACTTTTATGAGTTCAATACTCTAGCAAGACTATTTCCAGAATTATGCCCCTTTTGAACTTGAACTTTGAGAAATTGGTAATTTTTACTCCAACTTCTTCAATCATGATAGGATTTTCTTCAAACTCCCACATCATAATAATAATTATGACAAGGTTTATAAATCTAGCATCCATATTTCCAGAATAATCTCCTCCTTAAACTTTTAATTTTTCCTAATCGTTCTTTTAACTTTCATTTACTTCAAATTCAAAATAAACATTCATTATTCATACCTTCATTACTAATTGTTCTTTGTTACACTCACATCATGTATGACATCTTGCATCTTTATTTCAAAAGTTATCTCCTTTTTAAAAATTTTGCTTTTCAAAATGTTATATTTTGATAACAGAGATGTTAAAAAAATAATTTTAGAGTGTCCTTCAGTCTGTCTGTCTGTCTGTACATAAAAACTGTTTCCTGTGATCACTTTTAAAGAACTTTTTCAACAAATTTACTCAAAATAGAAACATAAGTGAATGGCCAATGGCCCTTCAGAATGTTGCTGGGGTTCTAACCGGTAGGGGACTTATGGATTGCTTGCAATACTATGATAATTGCTTGTTAAATATTAGTTTTTCGATTTTTCAAACAATCGAGGAGCATTCTTGAAATTTGTTATTAACGATAAGGGTTATTCAGAAATCTACTCAACCAAATCAAAAGTTCGGAATGTGGTAATGAATATAAGCATTAAGATCAAGTATAAAGTTAACCTAAATGATTACTGAAGGTAAGATACCTGTAATGTGCATATTTAGGAACCTGATCAAGCTTAATATTTTATCAAAGTGCTCTATTTAACTTATTTAATTGTAACTTTTCAAAGACATTTATTTCATTTTCATTTTATCAAAAACTAAAATTCTATTTATGCTATATATACGAATATTGATAATTTAGAAATAAAAATAGATATGTTTACGGACTATGGCGAGAGGTAACGGATGTGCCAAAAAGTTACGTAGAATGCCGACATGGCACGGAAAAAACCGATTCCATTTCAATATGAAGGTCTGTACTAATAAAAGTATAAGACATTTGTATTTTCAATTTTTACTTCTATCTTACTTGAGTCTATATTGCCTTCTTTTCATTTATAGTTCGAAAGTATATCCTAAATTAACTATGTATTTTGTTATTTTCAGGTATACTGCATACTTCTACTCTGCAACTTTCTTTCATATTTTGTTGTTTTAATGGTAGTATTCATATTTTACTGTAAACATTGGAAAATAACAATGTTAACATAAATATTGAGTTCGTCATTGTAATCTTTTTTTATCTCGCAGATTTACCAACATATATTATAAATGAATCAACTAATATATAAGTGATTAAAATATGTTATTTTATAAATCAATAAAGTCATTTAAACTGTCCTCCTGATTGATACAGTAAACTTTATCAGTCACATAAACTACCCGCCTTATACCACATAGACTGGCCGCTTGATACAGTAAACTTTATCTGTCACATAAATTACCCGCCTTATACCACATAGCGTCACCTAAGAAGTAAAAGGTCGTCAGTGCATATTTCATAATTTTCAGAAACAGAGTTTAAAGGTTTATACCTGTCTAAAAAAACAAAAAAAAATGAATTCAGAGAAAACTGATTATTCTTATGTTAGATGTTTTTATTTAATCTTTATATTCTTACATACAAAAATACAAAATATCTAATCAATCAATAAATATCATCAATACTGTACATGCGTACATACATTTCTCCTACTACTTTTTGCTAGACATTAGAATGAAAAGGTCGCATATGGCGAATATGACCTTATGCCGCCAAGGGATTTCAAGTTAATAGAATAACTGTTCATTCATATAAGGTTGTATTTGACAAATACTACCCTTTCATTCTTAACAAATAAACAAAACTTACACATACTTAGGGTGACATATGACACATCTGATCTTTTACCACTTACTTTTATCTGAAGTCGTGCAAATTCACAACACAATTGAAAACAATTATTCCTTTTGAAATACATTTACATTGAATATAACTGTTCTTCATATATGTATTGAGAATAATGGGTCACAATTACTAAAATGGCATAAACAGTCCTGTAAGCAATGGAATTAAATCGTTTGAAAGTGTTCAAGTATTAAATGATAAAGGCGTAAAATCCATACAAGTTTTCAAGGGTAACAAAAATAAAACTTTTACAGTTCCGTCATCATATCGTCACATAATCACGATTGCCTGTTTTAAGATGCCATCCTAATACATCCCAACTTTTAAACATAAAATCAATCAGATTTTTTTCACTTAAATTTCTATACATGTATAAAACACATACTTTTTAATTCGTCTGTTACAATGTTAGCAGTTATTGTAAATTGTTCACCAATTTTAATATTCTTCATCTTCATACTCTGAATTTTCAGAAAGGAAGTCTTTGTTGCTTTTGTTTGTTGGTAAGCTTGCAATATATGAGAGGAACTCTTCGGGAATAATGTCTTTCGTGCAAAGAAGTTCTCACAAAATATCTGTTTATTTTTCGATTCTTTTACCAGGACATATCCTTTTGAACTACACCAATCCTTGTAGAGTTGCCACTTACGTTTTATGCTCAAATCATGGGCTACAAATTGTTTTTAGAGCTTTTTCTAGCATAGTGAGATTCCATAGTAGGAAAACTTTTTATATGTTCGTACACGAGTTTCACTCTTGCATCATTGATTTTTGTACTGGGTGTGTGCCTACCCCTCAAATCTGTTCCTTGAAATGTACCATTTGTTTTCTTTTAAGAGTGTACCGTATCAGCTTCTCATCAATAACGAGAGTTTTAAAAAAGAACTTCTGGCAAACACGGATGTTTTCTTCTCTTTTGAAAAAGTCTGTATTTCAACGATACTTTTCTTTTACTTTTAGTGCTTCTAACCGGGTCGCTTTTCGATACAACAACGCATATAAAGCAACGTTGCCTCTCATAAGTTGGAAGTGCATAATACATTTCAAAGTTTTCTCTCTGTTTCTGTGAAGTTACTGTTCCATTTGAATCTTCATTTCGAGCAGTCACTTGGTTTAACTCCTTTTCCTTTCACTGTTTCACTGTTTCACTGTTTTACCCGATTTTGATTTGTATGATTTTCTTTACAGTTTGTTTCTTTAACGTACAGATGACTGCCACTCTTTTTCATTTATTTTTCTTTTCCGGATTGATCTGTTTTGGGCTGTTATAGTCTGCACGTTTATGTGGTATAACAGGAATATGGTTTTCATTCTCTCAATGTTCCTATGAAATAACTCTTGGTGTATTATCAGAGGGAAGTTCGGTATTGTCTGGTTGTATAATTACTGGTTTAATTTCGAAATGTATCTACGCCCTTACATAAATTGTTGTCAACACTCTCAGCAACAGCTGCAAAGATACAGTTTCATTCTGCGGGAATTTGAACTCGTTTTCTTATATTTACTGCTAACAGTTGGTCTAATCTAGCCTCATGCAGTCGATTTAATTATGCCTTAAGTGATGCAATTGTCTTGCTACGCTTCACTGCTTTTTTTTAAATTCATAATGTGTTTGTAAGTTTCTTGATTTTTTTTCTTCTTTCTTTTAAACGTTTTATTGATCTTGTAGGGGACTTTCCTTCTTTCGTTTGTTCACTAATTTCTTAGACTTTGATATAAATGTAGATGCTTTTTTTCTTCCACGATTTGTTTCTGCAACAAGAAATTTGTTTTCTTTTCTTCTGTCTCCTTTTTCTCTGTCTAATTTTTTGGAACTCTTCTGTCTCTCAATCTGTAGAATTTAATATGTTCTTTTGTAGATCATATGATATGTCCTGATTACAATCATCAGAATACTCAGTATATGTAACGATTAACTTTCGCCGAACAGACTTCCTTTCTTTTCCTTTAAAATCATATTCCAGTAACTTTGAAAGTGGTATATCGTCATCAGAAGAACTTGTATAAACGAAGTTCACTCTAGTCTCCTGATCAATTTGATGTTGGGCGTCTCTGTGAAGATTTCCATTGATTTCATTTACGTTTTGTCCGCCGCTGCTATTCTGTATTTCATGTTCATTCAAATGTTGTCCCTTGTTTTTGGTATGCTTTTCATGTTTGTTCCTGTGTTGACCATCGTTACTAGTACGTATCTCATTGTCATTCACGTTTTGATCCTGTATTTCATTTTTTTGTTCTTTTACATATTCTCCCTTGTTACTAGTTCGTTTTTAATTTGCATCCACATGTTGTACTTCGTTACTAGCCTTTATTTCATGTTCATTTATGTGTTGTTCCATATTAATAGCGTGTATCTCATTTTCATTCATGTGTTGTACCTCATGATAAGCCTGTTTTCAATATTCATTAATGTGCTGCTCCACGTTACTTGCACATGTTTCACGTTCATTCACACGTTTGTCACTAGCCTGGTTTTCTTGATCATTCACATGTTGATCCTGCAGCAGGTTACTAGGCTGTATTTCAGATTGATTCACCTGCTGCTCCTTGCTACTACCATGTATTTCATGTTCATGTACATTTTGCTCGTCTTTACTTTCTTTGTCTGAAATGAAGAGTATGGAATAAAACATGTGTTAAATTCAATTAAATGCATTTACTGAATGATAATCACAAAAGTAAATATGCAGTGGTAAGGTTTCATATAGTATACATGACTTTCTTGGTCCTTTTATAGTATGCTTATTACTTGTGATTATGACTTAGTTTAATCAGCAACTCGCATAAACTCCCACCTTCCATAGACAATAACAGTAACATTGTATCAGCAAAGTTTATTTTCTTCCACATTGTTTAAGACAATTACCTTTATTGACAGCCACATTAATATAAAAGTACATCTCATCATCTGACCATACAAAATATACGTCTCCCTACAAAGAATGCGTATAGTAATTACTTAACAAATTTTATAATTTGGCAATGTAATCAAAGAAATATGTACCTGGACACAATTGATTCAGTTACATAAACATGGGAGATACACCACTGAACAACTTATTTTGCAGAATTAGAATACTGGTTATTTACTAGTATTAGAATATTGTCTCTGAAATATGATATAAAATATTTTACAAATTAATTATGTTGCAAAGAATTTAATGAAATTGTACAAACCTGATATTTTTTCATCCATGATTCCTTCTTGTAAACATAAACAAATGAACGTGGAAAATTTAAGATGTTTGTGAAATTCTTATGTTCTTATGTTATCACAAACAATTCTGCTGTACTGAAGTGATATTCTTTAAACTATAACACTGCTAATTTGTTCAGATAAAGGGGGCATATGTTTCACATTGAGTGTTTTGCTTAGAAGGAAAATGGCGAAATTGGCAAATACTACCTTATACGTCAGTTTCGCATACGTTTTGCAAAAAAAGTTGAGAATGAAATGGGTATATTTGTCAAATCTGCCCTTTTACCGTTAATTTAGTTTCACTTTTTTTGAAAAGTTGCTATGGCCTTTAATTTCTAATCAATAACAAAGTCAATAAATGGAATATAGCAAAGATATTTTTACAGAATATGCACATTGCTATGTGTATCACAGAAATGTTTAAATCTGATTTTCGGCAAAAATAATAGTTACGACCTTTTACCACTCAGGTGACGATAGACTGGCCGCTTGATACAGTAAACTTTATCTGTCACATAAACTACCCGCCTTATACCACATAGACTGGCCGCTTGATACAGTAAACTTTATCTCTCACATAAACTACCCGCCTTATGCCACATAGACTGGCCGCTTGATATAGTGTTATGTATGCAACATATTACATGTATATAATGTATATCTGACCAGTTGGTATTTCCAATATTATCATTGTTCTATTTTTAGAACATAAATTACATGTATGTACTAGAACTTTCTTAACTGTTGTAGAAAATGCTAGATTATGATTCATGCATTATATTTAGATAGAAATTTCCGGAATGATCTTTATTGTTGAAATTGCTAGATTATGATTACTCTAGAACATAATAGACTTTTCTGGAATGTTCCTAGTTTATATATATATTACGGGATATTTTTCATATCTTACCTTTTAAGTCATCAGTGATCTTTAAAGTCATCAGTTACCTTTTAAGTCATCAATATATTTGGAGTATTATTTAACTTGGATATTAAGTGATTTATTGGAGCTTGGATTATTTTAAAATAGTTAAAATTATTCTTGTGGATTTTATTGTGGGAATTTATTCTAAAGTGTTCTTGGATTTTACTTGGATTTAACAGTGCTATTCAAAAAGGGATCATTCCAGGATCAGACTAGACATTTGAAATTTATATCTTTATTTGGACTTCAGGTATTTGTAAACCTAAATTGTTCTTTAATTTTTCTTTAATAATTTTTCTGTAATAAATTTGTTATTGTTACAAGTTTGTTGCTGGCTTTTCTTTCTCGTTACGCCTGGCTCGTAACAATAGTAAACTTTATCTGTCACATAAACTACCCGCCTTATACCACATAGACTGGCCGCCTGATACAGTAAACTTTATCTCTCACATAAACTACCCGCCTTATGCCACATAGACTGGCCGCCTGATACAGTAAACTTTATCTGTCACATAAACTACCGGCCTGATACGTCAGTAAGCTTTATCCGTCACATAGACTGCCCGCTAGAGTTAGCTGAATCTGTCATATAAACGGCGCGCTACTGTAAGCTGAATCTGTCATATAAACGGCCCGCTAGAGTAAGCTGAATCTGTCATATAAACGACCCGCTAAAGTAAGCTGAATCTGTCATATAAACGGCCCGCTAGAGTAAGCTGAATCTGTCCTAATAAACGTCCCGCTACTGTAAGCTGAATCTGTCATATAAACGGCCCGCTAGAGTAAGCTGGATCTGTCCTATAAACGTCCCGCTACTGTAAGCTGAATCTGTCATATAAACGGCCCGCTAGAGTAAGCTGAATCTGTCATATAAACGACCGCTAAAGTAAGCTGAATCTGTCCTATAATCGGCCCGCTAGAGTAAGCTGGATCTGTCATATAAACGGCCCGCTAGAGTAAGCTGAATCTGTCATATAATCGGCCCGCTAGAGTAAGCTGGATCTGTCATATAAACGGCGCGCTACTGTAAGCTGAATCTGTCATATAAACGGCCCGCTAGAGTAAGCTGAATCTGTCATATAAACGGCCCGCTACTGTAAGCTGAATCTGTCATATAAACGGTCCGCTAGAGTAAGCTGAATCTGTCATATAAACGATCCGCTAAAGTAAGCTGAATCTGTCCTATAATCGGCCCGCTAGAGTAAGCTGGATCTGTCATATAAACGGCCCGCTAGAGTAAGCTGGATCTGTCATATAAACGGTCCGCTAGAGTAAGCTGAATCTGTCATATAATCGGCCCGCTAGAGTAAGCTGGATCTGTCATATAAACGGCGCGCTACTGTAAGCTGGATCTGTCATATAAACGGCCCGCTAGAGTAAGCTGAATCTGTCATATAAACGGCCCGCTAGAGTAAGCTGAATCTGTCATATAAACGACCCGCTAAAGTAAGCTGAATCTGTCCTATAATCGGCCCGCTAGAGTAAGCTGAATCTGCCATATAAACGGCGCGCTACTGTAAGCTGAATCTGTCATATAAACGGCCCGTTACAGTTTGCTGATTCTGTCATATAAACGGCCCGCTAGAGTAAGCTGAATCTGTCATATAAACGACCCGCTAAAGTAAGCTGAATCTGTCATATAAACGGCCCGCTAGAGTAAGCTGGATCTGTCATATAAACATCCGCTGAAGTAAGCTGAATCTGTGATATAAACGGCGCGCTACTGTAAGCTGAATCTGTCACTTAAACGACCCGCTACTTTAAGCTTAATCTGTCATATAAACGTCCCTAATATGGCATATAAACGCACGATCCGCTACATTACGCCGAATCTGTCATATAAACTATCCGCTACAGTAAGCTTAATCTGTGATATAAAGGATAGCGAAACTGTAGTCAGTATCACAAAATATTTGAAATACACATGTACATGTACTATTTTATATAGATAAGGATTTTAAATGGTCATTTGATTATAGATAAGTAATCAGTTTGTAGTTGGAGATACGGACTTAATTTTCTACATATATACTAGGTAGGAATAAGTGTTATTAATAGTAAATACCCATTCTATTATACATATTCTTGTTTCAGACTAAATGCTATATATACCATGCTTCACAAAAATGTATTTATAAAGATATTAACACCAATAAAAGGATTACTCGCAGACATAACCATGTGTCGGAATTCTGGTTACACAATTATGTCGGGTTTTTTTTTGCGCAAATGAACAAAAAAACTTAAGCATTTAAAATGTTCTACGGTGTACTTGCATTATTTTTGCCTTGTTGCCAAGTTACCCAGAGCTCACACACCATGTTCCAGTCATCAGAACTTTACTAAGATTTATCATTAACATAAGTGAGTGGAGAACCACACTTAATACCGTATCCCGGTATATACAGGTCAATGTGCTTAAATTTTTAAATGCCAAAATCTCGCATTTTACCCACCAAAATGCTCTTTGAAACGTCTCGTTCATCTCTTTACACCGTATGTACAGTAATGAATGAAAAATGTAAGAATCGGCAGAAAAAAACTGTATTTCTCTATTTTGTGATCGTGATTTCAGCAAGCGTCCAAAGATATCGTGATATTTTCAAGCGTCCAAAGATATCGCTCATCTCTGCTTATCTATTTTTTTACCTTTTTCCCAACAGGAGACAGTAACTCAAGATTAGTATCTACTTGCAATCATCTACAGGACAATATATATGGACAATTGTAAGTAAACACCAATCGCGTGAGTTATAAGTCGGGAAACGTCATTCATATTAATATGGTCCATATTATGTAAACGCCATTCATATTGATCAAATTATGGACCACGCCATTCATATGGACCACGTTAAGTAAACGGACTGTTTATAGGTAATTTTAATAAAACGCCATGGTATGGACCATGGTAAGTAAACTCCATTCATATGGATCATTGTAAGAAAACGTCATTCATATGGAACATGACACGATAACGCCATTTCATTCATATGGACGACGTTAGTTACCGCCATTCATATGAACGTAAACGTCGTCCAGTTTGATCATTTTAGGTAATCGCCATTCATATCGACCATCGAAATATAACACGAGTCGCTACACAGATAAAGGGTTTTATACGGTCATATAAACTGAATATTTATAACGTATTTATAATACAGCAAACTTCTTTTATTTATTTATTTTTATTATTTGAGTAAAAAATGAGATTTCTTAGAATATTGACAGCAGCCGTGTATATAAAACTGTATAAACATCACGATTATCCAATAAACGTGCAGTATTATAAAAGACCATGTAGAAAAGTCCAGATCAATTTTCTTTTACATTCAGTTTCAATCTACAGTTGTCTGGCATTGGTGTTGTCTATAACAACAATTGAGGCCCTTCAATGTATGTCATGTGACAACGTGGCCGACCCAAAGTTCTGTAGTCGGATTTTGACATGCAGTTCTAATGAGGTATACTGATTTATTTGAAATGTTTATTGACATAGAATAGGGACAAAACCTAAATGTTTAGAATGGTGAAGAACCCAATATATTGAATTACCTTAGTCAACATACTAAATTAACATTTGTTTACATAAATATTTAGTTTCTTAGCGTAGGTTAACCATTCTGTGCAGTCTTACCATTGTGTTCGAGGCTATTTCCGAAAACTAACGGAAATGACCGAACGATGCGATTGTTATTTGAGTGGTTCTCTTTGCAGATGTGTTATGTTCAACATAAACTTGGGACGAATGGGAATCAATTCTACAAACTCGGCTGTGTTGATAGAAATGTAAGTAGAATTTACCTTGAGAAAAAAAAACCAAAGTTCTCACAAACAAAACCTGTAGACACGATTTCATAAAGCATATTCAAGATGTAACCGTGCAATGACTATGGAAACTCGTGCACGTCCTATTAAAGCATTGATAGAACTAACCGAAACGCCAGCTTGATATGCGAGAAAAGCCATTCTTTAAATGGATAGGTTACTCGAATATGAATTAATTCATTAAAGCCGAATGCCTTCAAATGAGCGACCATATATTTCAAGGAAATCAATCCTTTATAGAATACGGTATGCAGATTTTATGAAAAAGAAATATATCTACAATTCAAGAAATGTTTCTACTTGTTATATGCAATTATTGACTGATTTTGCAAAAAAGCACAATATTTCTTCTGCGTGAGTAACGCAGTAAGGGCTTAGTTTGCATATTCTTAACTATTTGGTGGTAATTGTCGTAGATTGTATGTGTCATTTACAATGTGTAAATAACTTTCTTGGTTTATTAGACAATATTTTACATTTTATACATTTTAAAAATTACCATGAATCATACTCCTTTAAACGCAGGTTAATATTTCAGGTGTACTTTCTGTTCTTAAAGGGAGACACAGGCAAAACTTTCATTTCTTAGTTTTGAATTTTGCATTCATTATTCTGTAAATGTCCTCAAAATGAATATCTTAGGCAGTCACAGAAACAACTCATTATAAAGTATTAAATGGTGGTTTTCTAACCTGACCCGCGTGTGTCAGGTCAGAGCGTTAAAATTTCACAGTAGTTGTCACAGTGAAATTTGGAAACATTAAAGAACATGCCAAATGAATTACCTAAACTTGTGTCAATCATACAATATCCACAGTATCTGTTATTGTAACTTCCAGGGTTTATTCAAGTCACAAAACTTGTTTTAAAACTAGTCGATGATTCTGTCGGCATCTAAATTTCGTTCAACATATATGAATATATATTTACTCTTTAAACTAAAAATATATAAAATTCAATACAGAGGTTCATGCTGAATTTTTAAAAATGCCATTTAGCGTGATGATTTTCGTTCATTAGATCATTTAATATTTTGTCATTAATTTGCCTGAGAATCCCTTTAAGGTGACTTGAGTTTCTATTTTGTAGGTCATACTGATAAATGTATTAAACATGTATATATATGTTGTTTTTATATATCTTAAATGCCAGATCACTTTCTAGTTCCCCTCGAACCAAATGGGTCACAGGAAAATTATTGTGTTGTAGATCAAGATAGTGGCCCTTCAATGTTTGCTTGTTTTGTTTGGTTTTCTTTGGCACCAACACAATTTACTATAGCAGGTCATATGGCGTCGAAACAGAAAAGTTGATTTTGTACACCAGAGCTCAAAATCACCTCAACTGCTGGGGCGAAGATATGCATAGACTTCAGTCATTAAAACCAATTTAGATCACGCAGGGATAAACACTGGCTGCAAGAATGGTGTTTCAACCCTTAAAGTCAACCCCTCAGCCAAAAGTGGCTCTGCAGTGAACCATGACATGTGTGTCAGGTTTATGCCACGGGAAATAATAGTCGAAGTCTTGTCGTTTGGGATAATCATTAAGTTGTAGACCAGATTAACTGCTTAACGGCTGCCAAAGGGGTCCTCAGAACTGATGCGCTATAATGTTGTGCTTCGTAAATTACGTCGTAAGTTTATCACATAAGAGTGAGCCATATGAACGAATGAATAAGTTATGATTCAATATTAGCCATTTATAGGTCTGCCTCGGAAGCCAGACTTCTGTCATTCCTGTTGGCAGAAGAAACACGTATAATGATTCATCTGCCCTAATCGGATCAAATGAAATACAGGCACGTGGAAAAATGACACGTGCATCGAATGATGACTTTCATCTATGTACTCAGTGTTGTGACAAAGCGGATGGTTGTAACAAAGATCTTTGCACCTCACGTAAGATAATTTACTTTATTCTAAACCATGCTCATCAATTAATACTTGCTGAATTTATAATTAGAGTTTATATTTAGAGTACATTGATTTGATTCTTTGATATCAAATTTACTAAAAACAATAAAATTGTCTCTGTCTTTGTTTTAAGTTAAGGCACGAAATCCCTCATAATGTCAAATTTATTTTGTTCCCCTATACCAGAGTATTCTTCAATGATGTTTCATGTATCCGATATTTTTAAATGATATTTAACCATATATATCCGAGTATTTCTAAGTAATGTCCAACCATATATTAGAGTATTTCTCAGTAATGTCGAGTATTTTTCAGTAATTATGAACCGTATGTTTTTATTTGGGCTGATACACAGAGAAAATCAAATTAGGCAGACACAAAATTAAAATAGCGAATTATAGACAAGAAATGATAAGGTACATTTTTTTAGATCCAGGAACAAATCTAAGATGTCTGTCCTGTAGAGATGCGCAAGATCCAAAAGATTGTGAACAAATAAGCGAATGTGGTAAGGATGAGGTGGGTACAAAACAAAATATGAGTATATAAAATTAGGGATCGTTTATTATACAATAGCAGATATAGCATGCCACAGAATAAATGTATCGTCAATGTTGTTGTTGTATTAAGGTTTATTTATACTCAGCGCCGGAATAGCCATATGTCCGAAATTATAGCATCCTTGCCGGTCCACTACGGTAGTCACATCGGTGACGTCTTTTTCAAGCAGAATCTTCCTAGTAGCCAACTCTTCGTTCGTTGGTGGTAAAGCAGACGACAATACTGTCAAGACATCAACTTCCTGACTGACGACAACAAAAACGGCCTTCGTTAGCACCAACCCACCAGAGTTAGTCACGACAGGTCAACCAATCACCTCTGGTACTTATGGTGAAGTTTGTTTCCAGATTGAGTCATAGAATCACATTTGTGACATCTATTTTCTACATTTTGATACAAACAATGATTCTTGATAATGTAATTACAAGGTGATAATGGGCCAGCGGAAAAGGGGTAGAGAGTGTTGAACATCGGCTTTTCTATAGTCCTCAATGTTTGAGAATGATGATCATCTGTTCTTTTTATAGTTGGTCATACTTATATGAGACAAAATGTTCAGTAAAACAGTTTATCAAAATGTGGGCAGGTGCCAAATGTACTTCTACAAACGCATGATGATGTTACATCTTTGTAGTTTTGTCTTTTGTTTGACATTCATTCTTATTATTTACAATACAATGTTGATATTTGAAATCTTTTTATGTAATTTATTTAACTATCACTTACATTTTGCTATTATGACACGAAGTTATTTAACTATCAAAAATATTTTGTTATCATGACACGTTAAACTATCAAAAATATTTTGTTATCATGGCACGTTTAACTATCATAATTATTTTGAAATTATGACACAAAATTATTTAACTATATAATCAACAATCATTAAAATTTTGCTACTAAGATACATTGTTGTTTAACTAACATAAGAATTTGTTATTTTGACGCATGGGTATTTCATTCAAATTATTTTATTTCAATTTTCTTTTTACACAATCTTACTTTTTTCAAACGATTATTTTACTTATGTGACAAATGATTTTTTAACATCATTTTAATATAAATGATTAAGACACTATGGTACTGAAATCTGAATTGATCAGCTATTTTTCATTTCACTTTTTCAGTTTTGTTATGTACACAAGGGACTAAACCGGAACATTGCCACTTACAGCGTTCAGTATGACTTTGGATGTATGGGGTCCTTGGTAATAATTAAATACAAAATTAAATTCAATAAAAAAATGCCTTATGACAGCGTTCTATTTCATATTGAAATTAATGGACAAAACAGAGGTGGTAAATTCAAACTGTAATTGTAGGTTTTGGCACAAAGTTTATTTTTGATGTCGATAAAATTTATAAAAAATATTCGGGAAACAGCTTCGGTTAAAGGCATATTTAGTCACAGAAATGAATATCTTTTCCCATTCTTTATTAAGGGCAACATATTACGTTTATAACGTTTTAATAACGGTTTTATAGCATGTACATGATTTAAGATACTTATTACCCGAAGAAAGTAGTGCTGAATGTGAAATTGTCTGTTCTAAAGTAGAAAAATGCAAACAAAGAAGTATTTTGTCTTCCTTACAAAATGCTTAATCGATGTATTTTTACTAATTGCCATAGAATAGAAGCAAAAGATGGTTCAAGTAATTAACCATTGAGTAACTGTGTGGAAACTAAAAGAGGACACAAAGAATTAAAAGATTTTGAAAAATTAAAATAATAAAAAAAACATTTTTGGGGCATAATGTGGCTTTAAAATGAAAGACAAAAAAACGCGTATCAGTTCCCAATATATCACTTTCCCTAAAAGTCTTCTATTTAATTATAATATGTTCTTTCTTCAGCAATGTCGAGCATTGAAGAATGCGTTCCAATCTTCGTGTGTAGCTTGTTGTAATGACACTGACCTATGTAATTATGATGCCTGTGATCACTGGTCACGTATGTATCAGCTGTTGTCATTGTTGTTGTTGTTGTTTTGTCGCTTCTACAGAGAAGTGGTGACATATAGGGATCACTTCTCCGTTGTATTTCTATCCGTGATAAAACTTGTCCGGACTACTCCTACGAAAATATTGGTGCACTTTCATCCAAGCTTTACATGAATGATCAGTACTAAGTCTCGTATCATATCATCGGCACTTTTGGTTCAACGATTTTTGTCTGAGTTATGGCCCTTCAATGAATTTTATTTTTAATCTTGTCCGGTAATTTTTCTTATACCACTTACACAGGTTTCTATCTCAAAATTGAGCATCGGTAAAAAATATATGTGAACTTCCTCTGCTCCAGATGTGAGCTTTTACTCGATATGTGAAGAAGAAAAAAGGTCAAACACAGGAAAATTTTTCAGATTTAAAAACATTTATATAAAATTCAAAGCTTTTTTTTCAAGAAAATCGAAATGTGTTTCTACCCTCCTGGCCTTTTTTTTTCTTGACATATTGAGTGAAAGCTCACATTTGGAGCAGCGGAGATTCACATATATGTTTTACCGATGCTCAATTTGGAGATCCATATGGGGTTCCACCCCCGTGACTAATGCAATTTCAATGAAACTTTACAGGATTGATTTGTAGCTTAAATACTTGCGCGCACATTACACGGGTTTTCCGGATAGATGATTTAGGGCTAAGTTATGTCCCTTCAATAAACAGGTGCTTTTTGTGTTGCCAGCTACACAGAATCTTGTCCGGACTACACCAGAAAGGACTGGTGATATTTAATCTAAACTTTACAAGAATGATCAGTACCAAATCTTGTTGTGAATATCGTCAGCATTTTCCGGTTTTATGTTGTTGTTGTTTTTTCAGTATTATGGCCAATATAATTATGTTCTTTTCTTTTCTTTTCAAAGCTTGTCCGGATCACTATTGTTATTTCAATGAAATATTTCAATAAAAACATGACCGATCTGCAGCTCATTTACTTGCACATATTATTATGATTTGTTCGGTAGACTGATTTTGGCCTGAGTTATGGTCCTTTTAAAAACGCGTTTTGGCCTGTTAATGATTTTGTGTCTCCTGCTACACGCAATAGGCTATCATGAGGCGACAACATGTGATCACATGTGACACTGATTGCTCTTGTTATTATGTAATCGTGACATTCTATATACGTGGCTTATAGTTCCGTTACCATTATAAATCATCTGTATATCTTCAACAAAACAGTTTCACTGTCTAACCATACATGCTCTAACAGTATACAGTTATTTCATATGTGATTTGGGAACAGTCAAACTGTTGGCCCGAGGTGGAGGGAGTAGTGTTTTGAATTATTGTCCAAGGCCGTAGGCCGAGGGCAATAGTTCAAAACACTATAGCCCCACACCGAGGGACAACTGTTTGACTGTTCCCAAATCACGCATGAAATAACTGTTTTATTACCTGATCAACTACTGTTTTAACAGTACTTACAGAAGAAAAAAAGAAAGAAGAAAATAGTTTTGCACATAATATTTTGTTAATAATTAAACTTAATATTTTAACTAAGTCACGTCACGTCTGGTTTATGACCAAGATCGATGTACGCTTCAAGTGGGAATCCTCTGTAACGTCAATGACGTCAGTGCACGCGAGGGAAACCGTCGAAACTATTGACCGGTCAACAGTTCGCGAACGTTGACGTTTTTAGAATTTCAGAAAACAGTAAATAATAACAAATTACAGTTATATAAGGTATCAGGTAATAAAAACATTTATTCAGAAATGTGAGATGGACGCCCCACGTATTACATTATGTTTCATTAAGTATATAGAGGATATTTAATTAGCGCAGTTTCATTGTTTAATTTATTGAAAATGTTGAATAAAAAAGAAACGAAGTTAGGTTACGTCGATTTCATTTGATGAAGCTGGGAAACGGCGTTTAGATAACGTAAAACTACGAAAAATAAATAGACATGTTGATTTTACCTCTTTAGTTAAAATGAGACCGCCTCCGTGGTCGAGGGGTTAGAGTCGATGACTTCTAATCCAGTTACCTCCCTGGCGTTGGTTCGATCCCCTGGAGATGCTTTGGTAGTTTAGCACGGAGGAAGGTAGTCTAGTACATTGTACTGGTGTAACTCTCCAGGAACGATGGTAAGGAAACTACCCGCCTATATGACTGAAATACTATTGGGAAAAGGCGTAAAATGAAACAAACAAACAGTTAAAATGACGTTCCATTTTTAAACGTCATGTCTTGTCGTTTTACGGAGTCGGTAAAGCGGCTTCATCTGAATATATTAAACATATTGAATGCCTGCAGAAACTACTAGGGGTGCACATAAACTCGTAACATCAGCGGCGACAAGAACGACGGTGCCGACACTTGCCGTACAGATAAATGGACCTGATAAAGATCACTTCTGGAAGGAAACACAGATTGCTTGTGTCACAAACCCTGCTGCTGATTCATATAGGTGGAAATTCAACGGGGTAAATAAAATAAAGCACCATGTGTAATGACTTTGTGTAGTAAAACAATTGTTCTAACAGGTTTTGGATATACAAGTATTAAAGTCTTCCAGTTTAAACTGCATTTAATGCGTAATTTATAAATAAAAACTCCATAGACCGTAAGACATTTAATTACTGACTATGTATTTCTGTACGACTGTTAGATCTATGAAACTCGAGCTACTTTTAACTGACACAGAGTGGCGGCATGGCCGAGTGGTTAATGCGTCGAACTAGTAATCTAAGGATTGTTGTCCGAGTGGGTTCAAACCGTGTGGGGCACGCCGTTGTTTCCTTAAGCAAGAAACTAGACATTCATTGCTTAATACTGGTGTTCAAGAAACGGATTCGAGAGTGTTTCAATAAGCTTATAACACAATCGACCTAAAATAAATTTGTATAAATTAAAACTAAATTAACTTACGCAGGTTTATTTTTTTCTCGTGCAGACATTTTCTATGCCGATGGGTGTTACCGAGCAGCTTATATCTGGACAAACGGGAGGAGGGTCTGGTTTAGATATTCTACATATTAAAAACTTGACAGAGTCAACATTTGGAACGTACACATGTGCGGCAACACTCAACGGATATACAGCAGAACAATCTCATTTTATCGGAATACTTGCAGGTACTGTTACAATAAAATAAAACAACAAAATCCTCACATAACGGTGAACCCGTATACAGTTGGATAAAACCAAATTATTATCAGTACATTTTAACATAATACCAAGAATCTATCATTTCTATAAATATAATTATATACAAAATGTATATAATTCGTTTTAAGCAAGTACGTATTAAGCGATATGATTTATTACAAAATAAAGAAGGAATCGGCCGGTGACTTCAGATTTAATTCGCTATAAACGATAATTCGTTATAAGCGAGTGCGTTATAAGTGGATTCAACTGTATACAAGTCAAAGATCAATAGTATTCTGCAAAATCAAATGGGTATTCAGATTATAACGTTACCCAAAATAAAACCATCACAATTTTAATATCTCAGACATACTTGTAAATACTGTCTTTTTCTAATAATCATCTCCTTGTTTTCCAAGTAGTCTACGACATAATCGATATTCAAATGATAGTAAAGATATTTTTGGTACATTTTATACATCAGAGAAGCCCACTGTGAACATCTTAAAACCACCAGTAGCTTCAAGTTTTTCTTTACAATGTCAAGTAACTGGATATCCTGCTCCACATATACAATGGGACTTTGTTCCGAAATCGGTAGGTTTGAAATATTATATATATTCTAAGTTAAAAAATATTTTTATGTCTATTTTCATTGATTCTTACCAAATATTTTTTTTTAATTTGAAAATACCATGTTACTCTACAACATATTGTTAGTATTACTAATCATGATCATTTGAACAAGAATTGAACACGAATTGGAAAGAAAATAAATATATAAATGAGCCGCGTCACGACAAAGCCAACATAGTGCGTTTGCGATCAGCATGGATCCAGACCAGCCTGCGCCTCCGCGCAGTCTAATCAGGATCCATGCTGTTCGCTATCAGTTTCTCTACTGCTTATACGGTTTGTAAGCGAACAGCATGGATCCTGATCAGACTGCGCGGATGCGCAGGCTGGTCTGGATCCATGCTGGTCGCAAACGCACTATGTTGGTTTTGTCATGGCGCGGCTCATATAATTCATTATAGTAAGTAGATTTTCACTGAGGTATTTCGACATGATGTAAATCATACTATTTTTCTAAGATTTATTTATCATTGGAGTTAAGTCTAGATCAGTAACGTGTGTGCAAAATTTCAGGTAATTCTCTCTACCCGTTTTTCCAGAACGATCATTTTTATTGTGCAAATTACCCCAAAACGCTTTTTACTCAGACCCGACTAAGATCCACACGCACGCATGCACACGCGCACGCACACATAAATAATTTTCGATTTAATTCTACTAAGTATATATATATATATATATATATGTCTTAATTACCTCTTGCAGATTGTTTTCAATTTGAAATGGTCCATTTGATCTTTGTATAATTTTCAAATTTCATAATTATAATTATGTACCTCAGTGAAGTTTTTTTTTTAATTCAGTTGCTTCATTATAGACAAACATTTTTGAGCATTGAATAAGTAGTGTGCACTTAACAGTACCGTCCATCAACATGCTCAATCAAACCAAGGCCCCAACATTTTCAATTTGGCCGTTTTGGACTTTCTTTAGTGATTCCATTTCTCTCCCATTTAAATAATCATGCATTTATTATGATAAAATTTGTAATTTTTGTTTAGCCTAGAAGCCATGGTATCCCTCCGGGTGTCCAGTTTCGAGAAGAGGCCTATAAATCGACACTGGTTGTGTCGCATTACAACCCTGTAGACCATGATGGCAGCTGGTATTGTAAGGCAGCCAACACAGCAGGAAGCACGGTGTCTGAAGTACACATTCCCTAGGTGTGATTGATTATGTTCTTAGTCTTGCAATCACCAGTAATTTTGAATATTAATAACTTACTAGTCTTGGACCTGTGTTATTCCTAAATTTCTGGTACGGGTATTACCACATATATTTTACGAGGCCGGGGCCTTATTACTGCACTGGTTATCAACTCCTTTCTTACCAGACTGCAATAACAGGAGATCGGTGATAACTTACAACTCCGAGACGTTATCACGATATACCGATGACCTTCTTGTACGAGATGTAACCGCTGGAACGGTGATACACTCCTACCTAATTAGTCCATGTCATAACCTCTGAACCAGTGATCCTTCTCTAAAAGACCCATTATGCCTTAGAAATGTTTTTTTGTTTTATTTCACATAACATTTTTTTTTAATTTTGGTGTACTTTTATAATATCCAAAAAGTTACTCATTGACCAATTACTTGAACCATTTTTTTATTTGTTGCTTATTGGCAGCAACTTCACTTATAGTTAATAAGAACTTTTTATGTAAGTCAAAATACTACTTTGTTTACATTTTGCTACTTTTATGAAAAATTATGTCAAATTTATTGTACTTTCTTCGGGGTAACAAGCATCAAACATTCTCTAAAGCCTTTATTTAAACATTATAAAATTCATGTTTGCCCTTTCTTAAGACGTAAAACTTAATTTATTTCTGAGGCATTTTGGGCCTTTTACTTACTCGTCCCAGTCGTCACCAATGGACCGGTGATACACTACAATCTTATTATTCTGGGGCGTCATATCAGAGTTTTTACAGGGGAAGCTTGTTTCGCTTCCCCTTATTAAAAATAATACTTATGTTAACTCTATACTAGATCATTTATTTAAACAACATTTTACTGAAATCCTTTCTAATTTCTAGGTTTATTTTTCATTTTTTGTGTAGGGTATAATTTTCTTTTTAAGTTTTAGGTTGGTTTTATTTCTGATTATCAGGGTTAGCCTTAAATTAGATTATAGATCTTGTTTCATTTATAGTTTGAAATTATATTCTCAATTAACTGTTTATTCCTAATTTTTCAGGTAGATTTCATACTTCCTCTCCTGGACTTTCTTTTATTTTTGTTGTAAAGTTACGGTACTGTAAACATTTGAAAATAAAATTGTAAACTAAAATAGTCAGTTGATTATTTGAGAAGGTCATTAGACCTCTTAAGTGTTGATCATAATTGCTGGCGGCATCAAATTTTACGTATTAGGTAATAAAAAGAGCATCGAAACACGGGGCTTTCTGATTTGTACGAGGGGGCGTAGCCCCCGAGTATTAATCAGATTGCCGAGTGTTTTGATGTGCTTTCTTTTTTGTATCATAGTCAAACATAAAAACACGTTTCCTGTTGTCACAATATGAAACCCCAGAGAAAAGTAACCAATGAACGAGCATCTAAATATGATATTTCTATCGCTTTCCCTTTTTCTGCCGTCACAATAAGTAAACCCCAGCAAAAGAGCCAATCAATGGGCAGAACTAGTCTACAAACATTGTTATGCGAATGCTCCGGTTCAAAAATACGACATTACTTAAACGAAAAATTAATACAGTGTACAGGAAAAAGAAAAATCGGTAAGTATCAATTTGACAAATTGAGGCAAAACAGTCTAGTGGTCAAAAACTAAATGTGGACGGACGATCAACTATCCGAAAAGCTCATTCTGAACCAACTCAGTGGGCTATTAAGCGTTCTATATTGATGAATGATTCTGTATGTTCTCTTCTGTGTTGGGACTGCAAAGCACACAGAGACAGCCAAATAATAAATAAAGAATCACAAAGATAGGAGTTACGTTTTCACTTCAACAACGGTATTTCAAATCTGCCGTGCGCATGCCTGGCGGTAAATTATGAGCGAAAATTTGAAGACAACAACTGTATTTCAAATCTGCTGTGCGCATGCCTGGCGATAAATTATGAGCGTAAATTTGAAGCCTGTCACCATAGTTTAGTTACTATAGTTAGTGTATGATATATGAGGAATGATATCAGGATATTGGGTAAATACGAGATGAAGAGTGGATGGACAAGGAAGAATATATTTATAAGAAATGCACTATATGCCATATAGGATATAATTATGGTAAGGTATATATATATATAGTGACAAATGACCCTGTGACATAAGAATCACAGATATTTGGCGATGCAGTAAGGCATACAATGTGCTTTGAAGCATACGAAATTGAACTGAATGTTATCAATCAGTCAATTGCGTGTTACTTTTATGCATAACTGTTTTAAATTGTAATCGAAACAAATGCTCAACAGTTTGCACGTTTGTCTAATATAATATTCAGGTACCGGTACGTACGGTGCACGCACAATCGCATCCTCTCGGCCCTTTCCGTCAAATTCGGATAAAGTTATTATAAATAATAGCCGGCCCACGGTGATAGCTCCATGGAATGCAGTCAAGCTCACACAACCCGCGGTGACAGGCCTTATAAAGGATTCTTATCGTAAGTAGACCCGCGGTTATAGTCTCAGGGAATGCAGTAAAGATCACACAACCCACGTTGATGAGACCTTAAGAGGGTTCATATCGCAAGGAAACCCGCTGTTATAGACTCATCTAATGCAACCCACGGTGATAAGTCTTTTAGAGGGTTCCTATCGAAATTTAACAAACACTTAACCCAAGGTGATGGGCCTTTTAGAAGGTTCATATCGCAAGGTTACCCACGCTGATAGTTTTAAGGAATGCAGTAAAGCTCATATAATCTACGGTGATCGACCTTGTAAAGCGTTCTTATCGCAAGTTGACCAATGGTGATAGATTCAAGGAAAGCAGTCAAGCTCACACAACCCACGCTGATATGCATTACAGAGGGTTCATATCGCAAGGAAACCCATGACGGTAGCTTCAATGAATGCAGTAAACCCCCGTTAAATGCCTTTAATAGAGTATATCTCAACTTAACCAATGGTGTTAGCGTCAGGAATTAAAGAAAATCCACGGCGATAGGCTTTGCAAAGGGTTCTTATCGCAAATTAATTAAGGTGAGTGCCTGAGGAAATGAAGAAATAAAGTAAAGCTTACACCAACCACAGTGATAGACATTTTAGAGGGTTCATATTGCAAGGAAACCCATGGTGGTAGCTTCAAGGAATGCAGTTAAGCTCATATAACCCCCGTTTAAAAGCCTTTAATAAAGTATATCTTAAATTAACCCATGGTGTTAGCGTCAGGGAATAAAGAAAAACTTACACAACCCACGGTGATAGGCTTTTCAAAGGGTTCTTATCGCAAATTAATCAAGGTGATTGCCTCAGGAAATGAAGAGTAAAGCTCACACAAGCCACGTTAAAAGGATAACTAGAGGGTTCTATCGCAAGTGAACCCACAGTTATAGCTTCAGGGAATGCAGTAAACACACACCACAGTCCTCTGTGATAGGCCTTTTAGAGGGTTCCTATCGCAATTAAACTAACGGTAATGGTCTCAGGAAATGCAGTAAATCTGACTCAACCCGCCTTTAAGAGGGTACCTATCGCAAGTTAACCCACAAATATCTAACCGCCCCGTGGTCGAGGGGTTAAAGTCGATGACTTCTAATCCAGTTCCCTCTCTGGCATGGTTTCGATCCGCGATAGATGCTTTGGTAGTTTAGCGCGGAGGAAGGTAGTCTAGTACTGGTGTCACTCTCCAGGAACGATGGTTAGGAAACTACCCGCCTATATGACTGGAATACCGTTGGGAAAAGGCGTAAATTGAAACAAACAAACAAACAAACAATAGAGGGTTCATATCGCAAGGCTACTCACGCTGAGAACTTCAAAAAAATGAAGTACTGCTCATATCAACGATGAAAGGCCTTTTAGAGCGTCTTTATCGCAAGCCTACAAACGGTTATAGGTTCAGAAAATTCTTAAACGTTCAAACAAACCCCGTTGATAAGCATTTAAAGGGTTTTATTGCAAGTTTTCCAACGTTTAAAGCCTCAAGGAATGTAGTAAAGCTCAAACAACCCAGGTGATAGGCCTTTTTAAGGGTTCTATCTCAAGTTAACCCATGGTAATAGCGTCAGGGAATAAAGAAACACTCATACACGGTCTTTAAAAGGTTTCTTATCGCAATAAAACCAACGACTAGTCTCACAGAATGCAGTAAATCTCACACAGCCCTCGTTGATAGGCAATTTAGAAGGTTCCTATTGCAAGTTAACCCACGGTTATAGCCTTAGGGAATGCAGTTTACACACACAACCTACGGTTCTTATCGCAAGTAAACCGAAGATAATAGCCTCAGAGAATGCAGTGAAACTCACAAAACCAAGGTGATTGGACTTTTAGAGGGTTCATATCGCAAAGTTACCCAAGCAGATTGCTTCAAGGAATGCAGTCAAGCTCATTTAAACCACGGCGATTTTAGAGCGTCTTATCGGATGTTGATCCGCGGTAATAGCTTCAGGGAATGCAATAAAGCTCAAACAACCCCTGTGATAGGCTTTTTTAAAAGGATCTTGTCGCAAGTTGACCCACACATAGCCTCAAGGGAATGCAGTAAAGCTCACAATACCCTCGGTGATAGGTCTTTTAGAGGGTTCATGTCGCACGGAAACCCACGCTGATAGCTTCAAGGAATGCAGTTAAGCTATTACAACCCACGGTGATAGGCCTTTTAGAGCGTGCCTTTCGCAAGATGACCCAAGGTGATAGCTTCAGGGAATGCAGTCAAGCCCAAACAACCCACGATAATAGGCGTTTTAAAATGTTCTTATCGCAAGTTGACCCATTGTGTCAGCGTCAGGGAATAAAGAAAAACTCAAACAACCCACGGTCATAGGTCTTTTAGAGGGTTCTTATTTCTATTAAACCAACTGTTATAGTCTCCAGGAATGCAGTAAACACACACAACCCAAGGTTTTTGGCCTTTTAGAGGATTTTTATCGGAATTAAACAAACGGTTATGGTCTCAGGAAATGCAGAAATTCTTACACAACCATCGCTGATAGGCCTATTAGAGGGTTCATATCGTAATTAAACCGTCAGTTATAGCCTCAGTGAATGCAGTAAAGCTCACATAAACCACGGTGAAAACCCTTTAAGAGGGTTCTTATCGCAAGTAAACCAACGGTGATAGCATCAGGATATACAGTTTACTCACACAACCCACGTTGGTAGGCTTTTAGAGCGTTCTGATAGCAAGTTGACCCAAGGTGATAGCTTCAGGGAATGCAGTAAATGTCAAATAAACCCTGGTTATAGGCCCTATAAAGAGTTCTTATCACACGTTGACTCACGTTGATAGCCTCAGGAATGCAGTGAAGCTGAAACAACCCCGGCTATAGGCCTTTAAAAGGGTTCTATCTCAAGTTAACCTATGGTGATAGCGTCAGGGAATAAAGAGAATGTCATACAACCCACATTGATAGGACTTTTAGATGGTTCCTATTGCAAGTTTTCCCATGGTTAAAGCCTCAAGGAATGCAGTAAAACACACAACTGACGTTGATAGGCATTTTAGAGGGTTCTTATCGCAATTAGAACAACGGTTGTAGTCTCAGGGAATGAAGTAAAGTCACATAAACCGGGTTGATAAAATATGAGGGTCTTTAAACTTTTCTTAAGTTAGCCAACAGTGATAAGCTTTTAAAATGGTTTTTATCGAACGTTAACCCAGTGATAGTGTCATAGAGTGCATCAAAGCTCACACAACCCACTATGATTGGCCTTTTATTGGATTTTTATCGCAAGGTTACCCACGCTGATAGCCTCAAGGAATGAAGTAAAGCTCACACAACCCACGGTGATAGGCCTTTTAGAGCGTTCTTATTGCAAGCTAACAAGTGGTGATAGCCTTAGAGAATGCATAAATGCTAACACAACCCCCGGTGATAGGCCATTTAACGGGTTCTTACTGCAGTTAACCCACCGTCTAAAAGCAATAACAATCGGTGTTTCTATATTAGGATGTTATATGACAAGTTTGATAACAATAATTCATTCTCAACTCTCAAACCACGAAGAAGACTTACAAGCTGACTCCACTTTACCCTTCAAACCTTGTTTGTGGGGGTATTATTATGTAATTCACACCGTTTACTTATCAACGAAGAAACTGTACTTTATGTAAGACATACAATAGAATCGAAAACAATGATTCAACTTGTTTTGTTAAGTTAAACACTAGATCATCAGTCAAATGAGATATACAGCATGCAGCTCGCATGCAAAGGAAAAATGGTGTACATGTTTTCTAAACGTAAGTGCCAGTAGCTTTGTTATGTACATATTTGTGGGGAAATATCATTATCTGTAAAAATTAACAAATGAAGGTACACAGTCATCTGCATTTGATTCTAGAAGGACGGAATACATTTAAAAAGTGTTTTTTTACAAACAATAATAAAAAAATGATAACTTGAACAAGTCAGCTGACGTATCCTTTCTTTTAGATGAAGAACGGCGAACAGGCACATTGATAAAATATAAATACCCCGATTATATTATGCAATATAGAAGATGTATTGAAATAGAGTTAATCTCGAACCCTTTGGTTAGACTTAATGTAAAAGAATTACTATCTTTATACATGTACAAATGTAATTAATTATCAACATCTATAAAAAACGTCAAATGAAGGTTTTTATTCAACTTTTATTATTAACAGTATAACATATCTGCAAAGAAAACAGACTTTTTAAGTCGAGCATGTTTCCCCGGTCCACCATGTTTTTCAGTCTGTATAAATAAAATAAAAAAAGTAAATTTTACAAAGTACAAGCAACAGACAAAATGGTTCATATACTTTATATATTATTTGTACATATTTTACCACGCATACATAACCAGTATAAAAGAATTGAAGTGACATTATGCCCATCAAAGAAGAAATGGTATGGGTAATGGTAAAATTAAAATAACATTAAATTTTGTCAAACTTGATTTCAATTTCACTAAATGTAGGACGCTGATATAATGTTGTCAAGGACGACGTTTTAATGTTCTCATTGACGTTAATTTAATGTAGGCAAGGGCGCTGATTTCATGTTGTCAATGATAACAATTTTAATAAAGTCAAGAACACTGACTTATTTTTGCAAAGGATAATGATTTTATTGCATCAAAGACGCTGCTTTAATGTTGTCAAGAACGATGTTTTAATGTTGTCAAAGACGCTGATTTAATACAGTCAAGGATGATGATTTAATGAAGTCAATGACGCTGATTATATATAGTCAATGACGCTGATTTAATGTCATCAAGGAAGCTGATTTAATGTTATCAACGTAGCTGATTTAAATCTGTGGAAACAAAATGACCCCTCGTAAACATTAATCACAACCAAATTACAAGAGAATTGCAGACTCGGTTTGATTGAGTCTGTACATGAGTGATAATGAATATGTGCTACAAGGACGTCACGGACGCTAATTTGATTTCATCAAGTGCGCTGATTTAAGGTCGTCAATACTGATGTTTTAATGTCGTCAAGGACGATGCTTTATTGTCGTCAAGGACGCTGATTTAATTTCGTCAAGGACGCTGATTTAATGTCATCAATGATGATGATTTAATGTCGTCAAGGACGATGATTTATTGTCGTCAAGAACGCTGATTTAATGTCATCAAGGACGATGATTTAATGTCGTCAAGGACGCTGATTTAATGTCATCAAGGAATTGATTTAATGTTATCAATGACGCTGATTTAATGTCGTCAAGGACGCTGATTTAATGTCGTCAAGGGCGCTGATCTAATAAAATTAAGGAAGCTGATTTAATATTGTCAAGGGCGCTAATTTAATGTCGTCAAGGACGCTGATTTTATGTTATCAAGGACGCTGATTTAATATTGTCAAGGACGCTGAAATAATGTCATCAAGGAATTGATTTCATGTTATCAATGACGCTGATTTAATGTCGTCAAGGACGCTGATTTTATGTTATCAAGGACGCTGATTTAATATTGTCAAGGACGCTGATTTATTGTAGTCAATGATGATGATTTATTGTCGTCATGGATGCTGATTTAATGTCATCAAGGAAGTTGATTTAATGTTGTAAATAATGAATATGTCAAATATTTGTCAGTAGAAGAGCTTACATTAATGTTAAGAAAAAATGCAGTTTACTAGGAAAAGAAGGTAGATTTAGAACAGAAGAAACATATCTTGATCTACATTATTGTTTCAAAACTATTTTATGTTATTAGTTTTCGTTGTACCTTTAAGATTAAGGAGTTGTTGAAGTCTGATTAACTCCAAGTAGAACCGCCATGTTTGTGTTCTTCCAAATAACTGTCCCTCCTGCATTGGTTATAACGCCACTGCTCAATCCACTCTTACAAACACTTGATACCTTTATAACAACAATATTTCTTAAAGTATCATGCCTCCAGATAAGCCAAAATATTTCAAGAAAATCAAACTTGATAACAACGTTCTCAGATTAAAAGAAAATTAAAAAGATTTCAAGATTCAAAATTGTTGCATATTTTGACCTCTTTTTGATAATTTACCTGTATTGGTTTGGTTTAAAGTCTGGCCACTTTAATTAACAAAAATATTCTAACAAGGGCTTATCGTAGCAAAATCAGAATATGATAAACCCTTTTGATAAAACAAGATGGCCATGAAAGGCCTGGATCGCTCACCAGAAACAACTGTTTTTCAGTGTTTTAAAAAAATTTTCAAATGAACTTGCTGAATACTAGTAGCTTTAGTGGCCCCTAAAAGGGTCCAATCAAATTTATATGAGCAAATTTGATAAAAGACTACCTAAATTGCTACAGAACAAGTTAGGTGATCATCCGTCAATGAGTTCAGAAGAAGAGAATATTTAAAATGTTTTTTTTTCTATTTCTAGCTCTGTTGACCCATAAAAAGCGGCCAATTGAAATGATGTGAGCAAATTTAAGTGTGACTGTCACAAGGATGCTACGGACCAAATTTGAAGTTAATCTGCCCAGCGGTTTAAGAGAAGAAGAAGAAGAATGTTGACACATGATTCAGGACACCAGAGCATCGCCCATTGATACTGCCTTCGAGTTCGGTGAGCTAAAATCAAAGCATTTCTTTGGCATAATGTGTCTTTAAAAAGAATGATTTGTTGATGAACAATCATTAAAATGAATGTAATCATCATTATCTGTTGTTATGACCTACCTAACTAAAAATAGATGTATACAAAAATGTTAACAAAGCCTATGTATATCGTTAGTTATATTTCAGATGGAAAAAGAAAAACATAATAATTGCCATACCTTACTATACTGTACTGGACCTCCGCTAACACTAGCTGGGCTTGAGGCACAATTAGCTGGGCAGTTAACTCTAAAATAAAAGTACAAAAAATGGTTCATCTGTTAATGTGTTATCAAATAGGTTTGATTATTTTTGAAGTCTGCATAAAAACTAAAATTGTGAGTTGAATGGTTCTGTGTGTTGACATAAAATTGTGTGTTTACAAAGAATGTGCACTTAGAAAGTATGTGTGTTAAGAAAGTCTGTGTGTTAACCAATACTATGTATAATTGGCCAATTCTGTATTAACTAATTGTAAAATGACCATGTTTGTCTGCTGAAAGTGTGAGTTTTAAATATTGAGTTTGTCTTGTTTAATTTTTCTTTGAAATTGCCACTGATTAGTAATATATATATATTCAAATGTATAATATTTTAACCTGCAATACCTTAGTTGATTTTCCAATCATAGATAAATAAGAAATTTCCCTGAGTATATAAAATATATATCAAGGTTGATATTGTCTTCAACTAGAAATGTGTGCATAGGACACGGATGCCCCCACACACCACTGTTCTGTCAATCTTATGACTCTAGGTCAAATATTTTTTGGACTACATGTGCCACAAGTTGAAAACTTTAAATCAACAAAGGGCCATAATTCTGTTAAATTTGGTTGCAGCAAAAATTCCTTCCTCTACTGCCATCTACACATTTAGGTTTTTCATCCCTGGATGATCCGGTTTTAGAGGAGTTGCGTTCACAAGATTTCGGGACGTACGGACGGACAGACGTACGGACGGACACTCGTACGGACAGACGGACAGACGGATGGAAAAGTGCTACGCTATATGCTCCCACCTTGTGGGGGGCATAAAAATAGCATATAGCTATGTCTAACATAAAATGTGTCAGAAAGCAGTTATTTAGATCTATTTATCCTCTATCAACAAACAGTGAATCAATTTATTAATTTGTTTGCCCTCAGATTTGATATGACCATAAGTGAATACATGATACATGTGATGACTTTACTTACCCGCATATTTCTGATGAACAAACAGTGAAGGCATCGAAACACTTCACATCACCAGCATTTGAATAAACTTGAAATAAACAATATAACAATATTATATCAAAATAACACTTCTCTTGGAGTCGTGGTGGTATATAACAGCACAAGGGTTACTAAATATGCACTATCACCTTCAGAGACAGTCATGTGTTATTTTTTTATCATACCGAACCAACATTTTAATGTTATTTTTCACCGATGTTATTAGTTCGAAAGCCATTCATCATTGACTACAACAAAGAGAGAGAACTAGAACATTACATTTTCAAAATATTATTTACTGTGCGAGTGGGTAATATTCATTTAGAGGAAGATAGATTAAAAATAAAACACCAAGTGACATCACATTAGGATATATAATAAAAAGTTTATGTGAGCTATATAATAATGACAATAATTGTTATCCTACAACAACTCATCAATTTATATTAAGATCTTCATATTTCATTATATCAGTTTTTAATGTACTGTCCTTACACTGTCATCATTTACACAAGTGCCTCATAGCGAGCTCGAGGATCTGGCCAAAAGGGCCTGTTCGCAAAGTGAGCTTGACGGTAACGCGAGTACCTGCTAGATAGTGATGGTTTTTGAAAACTTTGTCGGAAGTACTGAATTGACACATCGCAACTTTTCGAATAAGATTTTGATTTAAGATAACGATAAGAGCCGAGTATTCTGATTGAAAACGGATGCATAGATTCATATCCTGCGCACTTTTATTATAGGAACCATAATAGGACAGGGAACCAGAATAAACGGAAGCAGTGTTTATAATAACGAATAACAGTTTTAAAACGGAAAATGTAGAATAAGAATGAACGATTATTTTTTACTATTTCATGGTAAAAGTAAATTTAGCTCGCTTTGAGGCTTTGTATTTTTCATATTATAATTTCAAGGTACATACTTGTAAATCACACACCAAACATTAGAATAATACTGTATAATAACGACTATATAATAGTTTATAAACCACTAAAAATGACCATAAACAATGTACGAAACACATACTAATAACTTTAGACTTTATTCCATTTAATGGTTACAAACACGTACACTACTCTAGGTGGTGACTGAAATTGTTTATACCAAATAATTTGGAATTATGAGTAACACGGTGATGTTACTTTAAAAGCGAAAGTATACAGTCAAAGAATTGAGCAAATTGTCTCCACAAAGGCATATGCGAAATTAAAAGTATATGTATATGGCACAGTGGAACTTTTGGAAATGATTTCAAAAAAACTTTTATGAAGAAAAGAGGTTTCACCAGAGTTATCAAGTTCCAAGTCAAGATACGCATATAATAATACTATCATATAGTATATATACTTACCATACGATGTTGCAGACGCTGTCCCTAAAGAATTACTTGCTTTACATGTATACTCTCCCTGATCTGCGTTACTGGCTTGATTTATCATTAGAATTTTGCCTGAATTCCCTCCAGGTAATATAAAAACATGACCGCTTCTAAAACAATACAAGACAAATAAAACAATAATTATAGATAATTATGCATACAACTGTTTTGGTGTTAAATGATAAAATGATAGTTTTAACACACTTAGCACTTTCGCCAGTCAATTAATAGAGGATATTAAGTGAGTGTTAGTTTAATACTGAATTTATTGAACGAGTTGAATAAAATAATATTATGCGAGCCTTTCTGAGTTCAATAAAGTTTGTATTGAACATGCACAAATTTAATATTCTATTTATCACATACCCAAAATAAAAAAAAACTGTTTAAAGTAAAAAAGGACCATTTTCAATTAATGCGCCTATAGTTTAACGCTAACATTTAGCGCCTCTTTACAACGAAAATGATGTTACTTCAAAATATATGCACGGCCGTGCAATACCGTTTCTACGGAGTCGCAAAATCGGGAAGGGCATGTGATTAAGTGCATTATTATGACTGTAATAATGCACAAATAAAATATATAAGAAAGGAATGCTTACATGTCAAGAGTATGACAGTCAAATATAAAGTCAATTAACCAAATGACTTCAGGAAAATTACTTCTACACCCAATATAGTTCAACATATCTTTATCCATTCTCTTTAATGTTAGAATGTACGAATTGAAATTGTGTTAGAATTGAAATAAATATTAATTTTTCTTGCATCTAAGTAACATAAGGCACAATTTATCCTTCAAATGCTTCGTAATAAATCACTCAGTCATGCTGGTCTTCCCACAAATTATCGCACATTCAAACCTATTTTCTTAAGGAAATTAACATATCCAAATTCATTATTAAAACAATATTAAACACATGTTTGTCTTTTCTATAAAAATAAAAATGATTGATTTCTGAGGCACAATGTGCCTTTAAAGTTGAATGCCCCCCCCCCCTCCCCCAAGAGCCAAATATTTCAAGAAATTAAACTTGAGAAAAAAAGTACTGAGATTTTTGTAAAAAAAAAAAAAAAAATTCAAGATAAAATTAATACATGTACATGTAATTTCCATGTTATTTCCCAATTTATGACCACTTTCGCAGTATTTTTCACCATTATCACTATTATCAATTTTCTACTTACTAACACACTAAGGGCTTTTATTGTATATTTTGAAAAATTTTTGGTAATAAACATACGTTGTAACTCTTGTTTGCAATGTGAAAAAATTTTTTTTCTTTGTTTCCTTCTCAATATTTTACTTTTTAAAAAATTCGAAATTTTAATGAAAATAAGCATGAATCTGGAGGTGTCCGGCTTTTAATGCATTTTTTACAATTTTTCCCCCTTAGGAATTAAAGATTTTGTGAAAATAAGTGTCACAGGACTCAAACCCGGGGCCCTCGGAATAACGCACACTGGTCTATCCGACCGCTTAAACACTATCTTCCCTAGGCTTTATTGTGAACAGTTCTGAACCATGACATAAGCACGTATCTTTAGGCGTGCCGCTTTAATGCATTGTTTTTTTTTTTTTTTTTTTTTTTTTTTTTTTGTTTTTTTTTTTGTTTTTTTTTCCTATTTTACCCCAAAGCTTTCGAAATTTTCGTAAAAATAAGCATGAATCTGGAAGTGGCTGCTTGAAATGAATTATTTTTTTTACAAACTGTGTACCCATAATTCCAGGATATATGTAACCTTTGTATTGTTATCTTTATAAATGCTAATTATGCTTCACCTGTTTATTATGCATGTTACAAGTGCACAATTTTTATAGAAAAGTTTCCCGAAAAACAATGACAAAAATGTTACCCGAAAAACACTGACAAAAACGTCACCTAAACAACAACCACAAAAAAGGTGATTTGGATGTAGGAAGAAGTTGCTTGAAATGGAAAAACAAAGACAAAAGTTTACCAAAAAAACAATGACAGAAAAGTTACCCTGTTATCTGATTTCCGTCTTTGTACCATTCTACAGTGAGTCTAGGGTCTCCGTCAGCATTACATTGTATGATAACTGTACCACCAGGTACTATCGGTGTCTTGTCTGGGGATACACTTACCTCTGCAGGTACTGTCAATTATAAAATACATGTATATTTTAGATCCTGTGTGTGGTATATAAGGTTGTTACCACACTTAAGTGAAATTTTATATATGTATATAATTATGCTTCTAAAACAATTTTCAAACATCAAAGAATATTAAAAGATGTACTGCAAATATGTGTCAACATTATATGCAATCATTAAAAATAATGCATTTATTTCTTATTATAAAAACTTTTGACTAAAACTTATGAGAAAATAAATTTCTGTGTAGAGTTTGATTAAATAAATTAAAGTGTACCACTAACATTTCATTTAGATTGTCTGCATCTATCCTTTTGCAAGGCATGCTTTCGTGACAAAATGAAACATGCATACTAAGTTTAAAGAGAAAAACTTTCATATTTTCTGAGACAATGGACATAAACAAAAATGTTTAAACCAGGAATAAAAAAAAACTAAGTTGAAAAAAGGGGCATAATTTGCATATATTAATTTCAGGACTATCTGCCCTTTTGTAATACCATCCAATTGCAGCCATAATCAAATATACATGTAGCAATTTTGAAGTGTATAGATTTAACAGATTCTGAGAAAATAGGCCTTAATGAAAATGATAACAAATGTTGACGCCAGTCATCATGTCAATGGCTCCACTTTATTTCTTCGAAAATTCTTCGACAAGGAGGACATAAAAATATTAAAACTAGATAGTATATTGTTCATACCTTTAACGTTAAGAGTTATCTGCGCTTCATCTGTACCGTACTGATTTTTGGCATGGCATATAAAATAGCGAGCGTCTGTAGTTTGAGCGTTTACTATCACCAGAGATCCATCTGTGTCCTTGTAGGCGTTTGTTACTCCAGGCTATAACAAATAGTCCAAGGGTTCAATTAAGATACGTATTTGTTTGGGGTATTTTTACACCTTTTTAAATACTAGTAGGACAATTGGAAAACCAACACAAATTAAGTATCAAAACATGTTTCGCTTTATTCAGCTTCCTCAGTTGATACATAAAGGTAAAACAAAAAAGTAAGTAGGACAAATGTGTTTTCTTTTTTGTTTAAGTAGGACAAATGTTTTTTCTTGTTTGTTTTTAACACATTTTTGGTCATATCTCCAAGGTTGAGCCGCCTTACTGGCTCGTCACTGGATAATTAATAATTAACAACTTCTCCGCAAGTGCCCATGTGATTTCAGAATCAGCGGTGAATGACAAATGGCCACTAGACCTAATGTCCTAGATAGAGAAAGAAATTTCACGTCACTTGAGGATGGAACCAGCAATCTAAGGATTACATCACATTTTGTATGTTCTCTGTATTTAGCTAAGTCGGTAGACCATTATTTAAGGGCTCAATTAAATGAAAATTCACATTGAAAAATCACCTTCAATTATTTTTGGTTTTTACTTAACACAGACCTATTCGGCAATGAATCTGCTTCCAGCAGCTGGCTCTATCTATGCGACAAGTGCAGACCAAGAAAAGCCAGCACATCCTGAACTATTTTATTTATTACGAAGCGTAAATGATACATATATGTTACAATTAGAATTAAGTAGGACATATGTTGTTTTATTTTTTTTATTCATACGAAATAATTATTTCCAAGAGTTGACAATAGTAGTTCTTTTTATTAACAAAGTTTCGTTGGCTAAGCTCAAATGTGAAAGTACATTGTATTCAATGCAATTCTGTGGTCACTGGTTTGATCAAAGTACAAACCAGACAAACATTAACAGAGTTGATCATCCGACATGATTTGTTTCACCATAATTTTAGCATTGCAAACTTTTTACACAATACAAGTGGGACTTATTAATTTTGTCGGTTACAGAAGGTTGCCAGATATGACAATATATGAATAAATTGCTGAATCATTTTGCATAAAATCACATGAAAAACCATAAATACATGATAACATCTTTATGTAAATATGTAAACATAGGATAAAATCATATAATGCATAAATCCCTGACCCATCTAATTCTAATTATCAGATTAGTGGATACACTAAAAATTTCACCACAACCTATTTGTTAACAAAAGAGCACAATCATGTCAGTGTTGGTGGTTAAATCTATTGTTCTTCAAATGTAAGGTCAGAGTAAGGATTTATCATCTAGGCTTGACGAGAAAAAGGGGAAACAACTTACCGGAAATGTCCATGAAATAGTAGCTGGGGGTCTGGCGTCAGCATTACATGTAAGTTTAATTGTTTGACCCTTAACAGCTGTTACTACTGGTGGAGATGTAATATGAGGTGGTCCTAAAATAATAAGATATCAAACATGCAAAAACAGGTGGTCCTAAAATAATCAGATAATCAACATGCATAACAGATGGTCATAAAATAAATTATCAAAATGTATAATTATGTAGAAAGGATGACATCTGAGTGTTACTCAAGTGTTTAGCAAGGTTTCCATCTTTACAAAACAAAAGTGTTTTAGAACAGATGTTACATACTGTATGTGTTAAGGAATCTTAATAATATATGGGTTAAAATAAAATATACGCCCTAATAATTGTGCGTTTGACTAAAAATTGTAAAAGTTAGTAATAAATGTCGCAATAGCTCGATCGGTAGAGCGCTACGTTCAGAAGGCTGAAGGTCAATAGTCCTTTTTTGTATTATTAATTTCTTATTTTAAATGTATGATAATTGAACAAATTGTGTGAGAGACAAGATACAATATCGTTAATTTCATAGGGTAATTCTAAAGGGGTCGACATCTGTACATACTGCAAGTGTAACAGAAGGCCGACATCTGCAGACAGTGTTAGTGTTGATGTAAGCAGACATCTGTACATAGTGAAAGTGTTAAAGAAAGCAGACATCTGTACATAGTGCAATTGTTATGATAAGCAAACACCTGTACAAACTGCAAGTGTTACAACAAGTTCATCACCTGTACATGCTGTAAGTGTTACATAAGGTCAACACTTGTACAAACTGCAAGTGTAACATAAGGTCAACACCTGTACATGCTTCAAGTGTTACATGAGTTCAACACCTGTATATGCTGCAAGTGTAACATAAGTTCATCACCTGTACAAACTGCAAGTGTAACATGAGGTCAACACCTGTACAAACTGCAAGTTTAACATAAGGTCAACATCTGTACATGCTGCAAGTGTTACATAAGGTCAACACCTGTACATACTGCAAGTGTAACATAAGGTCAACACCTGTACAAACTGCCAGTGTAACATAAGGTCAACACCTGTACAAACTGCAAGTTTAACATAAGGTCAACATCTGTACATGCTGCAAGTGTTACATGAGGTCAACACCTGTACATCCTGCAAGTGTAACATAAGGTCAACACCTGTACAAACTGCAAGTTTAACATAAGGTCAACATCTGTTCATGCTGTAAGTGAAACATAAGGTCAACACCTCTACACACTTCAAGTGTAACATAAGGCTAACATCTGTACATGCGGTTAATGCTATACATACCAAAAGTGTTGAGGAAAGCAGACATTTGTACTTTTTCTACACCATTGTTGCCCTCACAAACATATTGACCAACCCGTCCACTGTCCATTCTGTCAAAGTGAAGCCGTGAACCATTTATGACTGAAGTTATACCATTGGTCACTTGTAACTTTGTACCATCTGGCATCACCTAAAATAACAGTAAAAACTCCCATGAAATCAAGTGCATCTTGACATTATATTCAACTTGATTTAAATGTAAACATGTAACTTTGTTCTCTTTGACATACATTCAACTTTATATAAATGTAAATCCAACTGGCATTACATTTAACTTTATAGTAGTGTAAACATGTAACACTTTGCTTCATCTGACATTATATTCAACTTGAAAATAATGTAAAAAGTAACTTTGTTCATCTGACATTTCATTGCATTCAAATTGATTAAAAATGTTAACATGTAATTTGTTTCATCTGACATTATTTCAACTTGAAAATAATGTTAACATGTTACTTTCTTCCATCTGACATTATATTCAACTTGATATCAACGTAAACATGTAATTTTGTCCCATCTGACATTAAATTCAACTTGATAATAATGTAAACATGTAACTTTGTTCCTTCTGACATTACATTCAAATTGATAATAATGTAAATTTGTTCCGTTTCAGACATTATATTCAACTTAATAGCAACATTACATTCAACTTGGTCAGAATGTAAAGATGTAACTTTCTTCCATCATTCAACTTGATAACAATGTAAGCAAGTAACTTTGTTCTGGAAAACAATTCCTGCAATATTGGTCAATTCTTGAATTCAAAAGTAGGAAAGATAAGTGGAAACTGTCATTGTCATAATGCCATTGTCAGTCATGTGTAACTTGATTTCCTTTCACAGAAATGTATAATTCCAACCACTTGAGTAAACTGTACTAAACTCACATTAAAAAAAATTTAAACACTACATTAGTTATTAGTTATTTAGATTTTGACAGGTTATATGGGTGTATAAAAACGGTTGTTTGGAAATATAATCAATGCTGCAAGGCGAGGTTTATATTGCAAACAACCATTCATATATGGCCATATAACATGTCAGAAATATTTATAACAAATTTACAATACAGAAAACTTCTCTCTTTTTTAAAGAAAAAGTGACATTTCTTCATAAATTGACAGCAGCAGCGGTGTATACAAAACTATATAAACGTCATTATTATCCAATGAAAAGCGACGCTACAAACATGCAGTATTTTAATGAACAATATAACCAATAAGACATGTACCTTATACCACGAGACTTGCGGATTAAGGGGTCCTTCAACTTGACATTCCAGTGTTACTGGGTTCCCTATCATTACTGTATAGTTTTGTGGAACCTTGTCAAACTTCAAGTGCTCTGAAATAAAATATGAACATGTTTAATGTATAAACTACATCATAGTTTATAGTTAACGTATTAAAATCTAGCTACATGTACATATTTTCATTTTTGTTTGATTGGTTAGATAATTTTTTAAACCATGATTGATATGATAAAATTTATAAAATTTTATACAATTTCTATAATGCAATTTTTCCTTATGTGACGAATAAGATTATTTTATTACGATTATGTTTATGTCTTTGTTAAAATTGTCTAAAAGAAAAAAAAGTTTGACTTCATGTTGTGCATTTTTTCCCCAACAACACTTTCCCAATTACACTTTCCCCAACAACACTTTCCCCAATTACACTTTCCCCAACAACACTTTCCCCAATTACACTTTCCCCAATTACACTTTCCCAATTACACGTTCCCCAATTACACTTTCCCCAACAACACTTCCCCAATTATACTTTCCCCTACAACACTTTCCCTAATTACACTCCCCCAACAACACTTTCCCTATTTACACTTCCCCAATTACACTTTCCCCAATTACACTTTCCCCAACAACACTTTCCCCAATTACACTTTCCTCAACAACACTTTCCCAAATTACACTTTCCCCAATTACACTTTCCCCAACAACACTTTCCACAATTACACTTTCCCAAATTACACATTCACCAACAACACTTTCCCCAATTACACTTTCCCCAACAACACTAGCCCTAATTACACTTTTCCCAACAACACTTTCCCCCATTACACTTTCCCCAACAACACTATCCCCAATTACACTTTCCCCAACAACACTTTCCCCAATTACACTTTCCCCAACAACACTTTCCCAAATTACACTTTCCCCAATTACACTTTCCCCAACAACACTTTCCACAATTACACTTTCCCAAATTACACATTCACCAACAACACTTTCCCCAATTACACTTTCCCCAACAACACACACCCCAACAACACTTTCCCCATTACACTTTCCCCAACAACACTAGCCCCAATTACACTTTTCCCAACAACACTTTCCCCCATTACACTTTCCCCAACAACACTATCCCCAATTACACTTACCCCAACAACACTTTCCCCAACAACACTTTCCCCAAAGATACTTTCCCAAATTACACATTCCCCATTAACACCATATACAAAGCTGTACTTAATACATGTATACTTTAATATAATGCCGCAATTTATTCACTATGTGCAACACTGTACTTCTACACTGTAATTATCACACACTGTCATACTTATTATAATACCTTGTACAATGCAGTTATAAATATGCATTAAAGCAGAACGCCTCCAGATTCATGCTATTTTCATGAAAATTTTGAAAATGTGTTATCTAGTGAATTACTAAAAGGAAACAATTTACACATTATCAGTGACACTGACAACCCACGTAAAATACTAAAAAGTGGGCAAAATATGCAAAAATAGCCCTTACTGGTAACGAAGTAGAAATATAATTATAAATACTGAAAAATCAATCATAAATTGCACATAACATGTAAATTATTACATGAATCTTGAATAATTTTACTTTTTCTAAAATCTTAGTACACTTTTCTCAAGTTTGATTTTATTGAAATATTTTTGCTCATCTGGAGGCATGCAGCTTTAATACACACATGAATAAAACCACACAGAAAAACTTTAACTTTAAAACTTTCTTACGATAAACTTTGAGATTGAAGTTTTTCTCGGAGTCCCCAAGAGCGTTCTTCGCCAAGCACGTGTACATCTTACTGTCTGTCACGTGAAGATTGGACATCGTGATTGATTTAGGTGAAATAGCCGTTCTAGTCTGATCTAAACCTGTTAAAGGGTATAAATCTATATTTTATGAAATATTTTCATAAAAAATTATCAACAGTAGAATTATATTGGTTACATTATTCTTTGGTTGATTCCCGAAAAAGGAGTAACATAGAATGTCTCTGTCATTTAACACACATGTGAAAAAACAGAATAAAATGTTCAAGAACAAAATATTATTTTGCTATTTTAGGTAGGGTTTTATCCGATAAGCAATAACTTTGTGCATGCGCCATTCGGTTTAAGGCAATTTTTGCCATTTCAATTTCAAACAAGCATTTTGGAAGTATTCTTTTCTAAAATCCAAACAATGACTTTTTCATCAGATATATATAGCTTTATACAATTTAAATATAGTAAAATTGTCCAAAATATCTTATTCTAAATATCAAAGTAAAAACAATTCTACTCTGATCTAAATTTGTTAATATAGTAAAATAGTGTCTAAAATGACTCCTAAACAAGATTGTAGTCCAGAAAGGCAACCTTGCAATGTTCAATAAAGATAAAGTTGAATTTTTGGATAAAACTGTGTTCACTTTAAATTATATTTTACCAACAGTTTGTACAGTGATAACCCTACATTGTGCATCTAAAAAATGAGCCGCGTCACGATAAAACCAACATAGTGCGTTTGCGACCAGCATGGATCCAGACCAGCCTGCGCTTCCGCGCTGTCTGATCAGGATCCATGCTGTTCGTTTACGAACCGTATTACAGGTAGAGAAACTGATAGCGAACAGCATGGATCCTGATCAGACTGCGCGGATGCGCAGGCTGGTCTTGATCCATGCTGGTCGCAAACGCATTACGTTGGTTTTGTCATGACGCGGCTCATATATAGTTAAATAGCTTGAGCAGAAGATACTATTTGAAATTGTAAGTTTTCCAGCTAAAATCAATATTTTGAGGACAGATTGACAGATTTGTCAAAATGAGGGGAATAAGGGGCATTTTTGTTATTTTCTTTTGTTTAAGAAAGGGGCCTTGGTCCCTTATTCTTTTGCTATAGAAAAAACTCTAAACTGTTCACTTGTCTCATAAAATCTGTAGTCCTGTATAACACAAAAGCAAATGTTAAGTTCATACCGGATGGATTTGGGTTAAACAAAAGCAATTGTAAAGTTCATACCGGATGGATTAGGGTTCCAGGAGAGTTGGGGAGGTGGGTAACCAGCCGGGTTACAGGTCAGTGTCACGTTCGATCCTTCAGTCACCTTAATTTCTTCAACTTGTTGTTTAAACTCTGGAATACCTGTACATGTAAAAATCATGTGCCTTTAATACTATATATATATATATTTGAGGAACGATTATGTTGTATAAATTAAATATGTTCTGTACTACAATTAACATTGTAATATAAACTACCCAACATATGTAAAATGTTTTATTTAACATAAATAAAAACAATTTAATCATTTCATATTTTAAATAAACCACTCGACAGATCTGAATGTTTTTTTAAAAACATTTTAATCATTTCACTTGTTTGCTGTAACTGAAACAAGTTGCTATGTCTTTATGTACCAGGGTATCATAATTGACAGGAAATGTTCTTTAAGTAACTGTCAGTTTCAATTAGACAAAACGCAATTTACATATTACAACAGAAAATATACTAAAGATCCTGTAACACAATTTTTATGGTTTTATATCATACTTATGATGATCAAATGAAGATTTATCAATATTGTTAGTTCCAAATAGCATTCAAATCTAACATTTCTTGTTAATAAAGGGAGGTAATTAGAAAATATATTATCTGATACCTAGACTTGTACAACATGGGGTAGCAGAAACAACAGAATCGTCTCCCTTTTCACCTTTTGGACCGGGTAAACCTGAAGTAATATTGTATCGCTAAATTCAGAGTATTATACATACGCAAATAATATATTGTCACATAAATCAACATGCATATATAGGACACAAAAATGCAACAAATATAGAACTATAAATAAACTAGTATATTTCATGTTACCCTAGGATTGTCGATTTAGCTATATGCTTTATTTCAAATCGGGGTACAATTAATGCATATAACACAAAAATGCAACAAAAATATAACTGTAAAATATAATAAGTTTTATGTAACCCTAGGATTGCCGATTTAGCTATAAAAGCTTATTTCGAATGGGGTCCAATTACTGCATATAACACAAAAATGCAACAAATACATAACTATAAAATAAAGTAGTATATGCTACCCTAGGATTGTCGATTTAGCTAACAGCTTACAAATTACTGTTATATATATATATTAACACACTAAATTAAATAATAATAAATGAATTATTATCAAGTCAAAATAAATGAAATAAATTGATAATAAGTTATAATAGATTAATAATTTTGCCAACAATGTACTACAATCAAGAAAAATTTATCGATATGATGAGACAAAATACATGGTATATATAATCAAACAAAAATATATTCTGTAAATGTAATGTAAATTTGTCAACAAACTTGTAGCACTTGAACATAATATAAAGTTTGGTAGTTAAAATGGATGTAATTTGTATGTTCTTGTTATACTATATATATATAAATATTGTTATTATTGTACTAAATTCATGCAAGGGTTATCTTTCTTTTTACGAGAAAGATAATAATTACTACAAGTATCTCGATGTATATATATATACAAATTCTGATTGTAATTTAAGGAGAAAATAATGTTTTTCAGATTACTAGTCTAAACAAATTTATATTAAAGTCATATTTTAAATGATATGAAATGAAATTATTAAGAATATTAAGCTTACTTATGTCATGCTTGACCTTCTCCAATGAAAGTTTCTGTAGATCTAATATTTATTTTGTTCGTTGTATTATGCACATAAATCATGCTCACTTTGTATTGTACATGTTTTTTTAATTGATTTTCTTTTAAATATACACATGTAGTCTATAGCCCGGCAAGTGAAAAGCCCGGACCCGCGGTTTTTGACTTCCCCGTATAAATATGCTTTATCACACACCAGTGCCGATTTTGCCACTCAGTAAATATGGTACTGCACATCCATGCATATAATTTGACATGACCTCATTAGCGTTATAAAAACATTATGTAAAGATGGCTAAATGGTAGCGTTATACTATAGGCGTGTAAATGAAAAACTACTCTTATAGTAGTCTTTAAACTTTAAAAGGTCTTTATTTTGTGTATGTGATACAGTAGGGTGAACGTTTCAGTTTACACGCAAAACGCACGTTGCGGAAAAAACACATGCACGTTACATGCTATACGAACACACGTTACACGCACCCTTTATGAAACGAAATACGCAAACGCATGCAAAACGAAATACGCTACACGATATAGGCACGCTAAAACGCATGCAAAATAGAAATCGTTTCTAAACGTTAATAAAATATCCTTATCATATAAATTTTTAACAACTTCTAAGCTAGATCGTTTAGTGATTTGTTTAACCCTTTCACTGCCATAGGGACGGCTTAAGCCGTCCCTGTTATTTTCGGTGTATTTGCCATATGGACGGCTTTAGCCGTTTCCATAAAAATAATAGTTATAATAATAAATTAATAATAATAAAAATAAAAATAATAATAAATATAAAGAAAATTATACCATCGACAATAATTATTATTATACTAACAGATTTGGAAACATATGTAATTATTATAATACTAATAACAAATAATAATAATTATATTAATTAATAATATAGTAATTTCTTAGAAAATCCTCTGGCAAATAGGTGAACAATAAAACAATAACCCTCTGGCAGGGAAAGGGTTAAATGATAGCTAGCCATTCATGTATTTTAAACGGGTTTATGTTAACTAACTTATCTTATGTCCCCTCATTAGTGAATAGTTCTGAGCTGTAAAATTGAAAAAATCAGTTTTACAGTATCTTTTTTGTGATTCCATATAGTTATACCATGCCAGTAATGGTCCCCTGACAGGGAAGGGAACACTTCCTTACTGATAGTGGATCTGAACACCTCTGTCTGCATTATAGGACATTTGCCATACCTTTTTTTTATTTTTCAATGAAATTTGGTGGATTTTTTCAATATCAATCAAACAGATGTAATTGTTACTCAATATTATAGTGATATGTTATCTTACTAACTTGGTTTCATTTCCTAGGAGGTTATAATAAGGGAAAATTACCCCCATTTTTAAATATGTAATGTATTTGCTTGAACAAATAGGCATCATAGAAAATTTACCTTATCTCTCTTCATTGTCAATATAATTCAATGGGGTTTTCTTATTTTAGTCAATTTATAATAGATGTAGTAGTTACTTGATAGTATAACATTATTTGGCTTTACTTACTTTGTTTCAGTGACCAAAAGGTTATAACAAGGTAAACTTACCCAAATGTTCAATGATTTAGTGTGGTAAAGTTATTAATAAGGCATTATAGAAAATTAGCCATTATTTCATAATTTGCAATGAAATTAGTTGGGATTTTCTTATATAAGTCAATTTGATGTAGGTTTAACTTAATATAATAATACTATGTTGCTTATATAACTTTGATACATTTACCATGAGGTTATAATCAGGTAATATTACTCCCATTTTTAATGAATTAGTGTGTTAGCTTGTATAGTTATACATCATAGGAAATAAGCCATAATTTTTTGAATACTCAATGTAATTTATTGAGATATTCTTATTTTAATTAATTAGATATGCTTGTTAATTAATATAATAGATTTATGTTGCACTTATAATTCTGTTTCATTTCCTAGGCTGATATAATAAGGTAACAATCCCCATTTTGTAGTGAATTGGTGTTCTATCTCAAGACAGTAAGGTATCTTAGGAAATTTGCAATAACTCTTATAATTTGTAATGAAATTTGGTTTTACTTCCTTACTTTAGTCAATTAGATACGTTTGTTAATTAATATGATAGATTAATGTTCCTCTTGTAGCCTTGTTTAATTTCCAAGGCTCTTTTAATTAGGTAAAATTTTCATATTTTGTTGTGATTTAGTGATCTTGGACATTTAGGCATCTTAGGAGATTTGCCATAATTCTCATATTTTGTAATGAAATTTGTTAGGACTACCTTATTTTAGTCAATTACATATGTTTGTTAATTAATATAATAGATTTATGTTATATAAAAAATTCTGTATCATTTCCTAAGAGGTTAAGTTTAAGGTAAAATTACCCGGTGTATCAACATTTTATGTGGCACTGCTTTCTTTAATAGTTGGGGTCCAGATAAAATTTACTATAACATTTATATTTTTCCTGGAAAATTATTGAAATCTTCTTTTTTAAGTCATCTAATGAAAGCTTTTAATTAATAAAGTTGATTTGGAAGAGTTATCAATTACATTACTTTTCATAGGGATCTTGTATTAATGATTTTTTTAATGAACTGACCTACCTATGAAGCATTAAATTGATATTGTAGGAAAATCAAAATTACAATCAATTGAAATTGTACAAGTCCCAAAAGATATATTAGTATGCAAAATGGGTTTATGTAAATTTATATAAATACATAGGTGATATTTAAGTATATTATAGTTAGAATTTTATCAGTTATGTCTAGGTTTATAACTTACTTGAGGGAAGTTAAACAAGTGACTTGGGACTACAGCATACCTATCTTACTCAGCTGAGAAAAATCTTCAAAGAATTATATGGTTATATATGGATAGGTTATAGACTTTTAAGTTAGCAAAGGGCGACACAGGCTCATCTCAGGTATCTCCAAGGAGTATTATGTTAAGTAATGATTACGGATTGATAAACCTTAAAAGTGATTTTAGATAATATACAGAATAAAAGTCAAGAAAGCTATATATGTTTATCAAAGTGGGTTATATTATTGACCTCATATAAGATTAAGATATATTTGAGCCCCGTCACGATAAAAGCAACATAATGGGTTTGCGACCAGCATGGATCCAGACCAGCCTGGGCATCTGTTCGCTATCAGTGTTATACGGTTTGTAAGTGACCAGTAAAAGCCCAGGCCACATACAAAAATAGTAGTCTATGGCTTGATTATGAGCTGACAGATAGGGGAATTTTGTAAAGGGTGGCTTAGCCTGTCTGTTGTGATTACATGTCTAAACAGTTCAACATGCTATATTTTAGCCACCATAGAATTTTTTATCTAGAAAAATATCTAGTTAGTTTTATTTGTACAAAAATATAGAAATAGTACAATGTACAATGTATAATTAGTAAAATGTTCACTATACATGTACAAATAATGTAACTATTAACAAATGTCGGTACAGCTGCGGTACAGTATTTAGACGGTCACGGGTTCGAGTACATGTCAGGATGCACTTTTTTCTCACCCTGTGACTGACAAACATTTGTATATCCCAGCTAGAAATTAATTCACAATGCTAAGTAAGCCTGGGAAATTCGAAGAAATATTTGCATACACAGTAGGTTTATAACTATTCAGTATTTAAACAAGTAAAACGTGTAAGCGGCCGAATAGCTCAGAGGAACTCAAGAGCCGCGGAATCGTATTCCGAGTGTCAGGGGTTCGAGTGCCTGCCAGGCTGTTACATATCAATATAAATCCGTCAAGAAAAATAGGAAGGAACTGTCTAAAATAATTATCACCCTAAATAGTATTCGGATAGGATTCGGACAGTCTTTGATGAAAAGTCAGAAGATGAACTTGTAAAGGGGGTGGGGTGCTAGTCTGATCACATCATTTGATGTCTGACGAACCTCGTATCTAATATATATTGGTACGCATATAAACATCTGTTTGCTGAATTAAATATCAAAAATGTTGCAATTAATTAGTAATTATATCTTATGCGTATGTAAAATAGGATTAAAACTAATTGATCTTCGGCTTTAAGCTTGTAGAAATCTGACCATTATTCACCGCGAGGTCACAAACTTTAAAACTTTAATGTAAATATCACAATAATACTTCTTTATATAATATTTCTATTCTTTGACAGGGACACAGAACATATCTCTTACATGTTTAAGAAACAACAAATTTACATAATATATCTATCTAAGAAATTCTTTTACTTCTCAATAGTAACAGACGCAAAACACGGTACTTAAGCGCTTAGACGAACGCAGACGCACGCTAAACGTTTCTGGGAATAAGAAACGCACGCTTTCAGACGCACGATAAACGAAAAACGATACACGGAAAACGATAAACGTTAAACGCTTGTAAACGATGCACGCTTGAGAAAGCGTTTCAGCAAACGCACGTTGCACGCTATACGCACGCACGTTACACGAAAAACGGACGCACGAAAAACGCTATTTTTGACAACCGAAACGTTCACCCTACTGTATATATGTATGCTTGCAGTGCCATCATGGGCGAATAGCCTTATGGAATAAATGAAATAAACTCATAAACATAATTACAATTAGTTACACCAATTAATAATGTACTGGACTATTAAGTAACACATATTATGTAAACATACCTGGACTTCCTCCTACGCCTGGATCCCCTCTAGCACCCTTCAATCCAGGAAGACCAATTTCACCTTTAATGCCTGTAAGAACAAATTGTTAACACTAATTGATGCTCAAAAGTATATATTATATAAAAACATGCGCTGTCAGTAGGACACTTTGCTTGTTAATTTACAGTGCTTGATAGTAAAAACAAGAAATTATTAATGTTATGCAAGATGTACAAAAGTCCCCTACTGGTTAGAAAATCAGCAACATTCATAAGAAAAATATATTTGAAGTAGATATGTTAAGAAATAATAATAATAATAAAAAAAAAACATTATGCCTCAGAATTTTGCTTCTTTAAAATGGGTAAACATGTATTTTTTAATGTGTAAATAATGGTTTTAAAATGTTATAGACGTTTGTTACCTGAAAAAAATGAGCGTGAAATAATTTGTCGTCAAGATAGCAAAAATGTAATCAAAGTCTCTTGACTTCTGTTAAAATACTTATTCACAATAAAAATTGTATTTAATCCAAAAAAGCAACAAATGAAAAACATGGAGTAACTTTTTGCAAACTATAAAAGCATAGAAATTAAAAATGAATGCATTTCTGAGTCATGATGGGCTTTAAAAAAACAACAACAAAAACTTTTTTTCATTAAAATTCTCAGTTCAAAGTGGGAGGGGGTAATTCTGATAAATTTGGAGCCAGAGTTGTGACGCCATTTTAACGTGATTCATTCATAAAATTTGCTTTAATGACCTGTTGTATAGCATACAACTCATCAGGCACCCCCACCCCCATGCAAGACGGCATGGGTAAAACTAACGGAAACGCCAGTCTGCTATGCAAGAAAACAACTTCTACATTCAATGTAGTTTAACATACTTTATCAATTCCATCTTTTTGTTAGCATGAAAGAATAGAAATAGATATTATCTTTTCTTGTATTATAATAAAACACTGCACACTTTATTTGTTATTATTTTCCTATGCATTTGAACCCGAACCATGCATTTATGATTTTTCTACAAAACACTCAAAACTGATATCTATTTTTGTTTGTTTGTTTGTTTCATTTTTCGCCTTTTTCAACAGTATTTCAGTCATATAGGCGGGTAGTTTCCTAACCATCGTTCCTGGAGAGTTACACCAGTACTAGACTACCTTCCTCCGCGCTAAACTACCAAAGCATCTCCCGGGGATCGAACCCACGCCAGAGAGGTAGCTGGATTAGAAGTCATCGACTCTATCCCCTCGACCACGGAGGCGGTTAATCTATTTCCTAAATACGAACATTTATTTTGTGTCAATGAGTTAAAGATCCTGTAACACAATTTTTTTATGGTTTTAAATCATAAATATGATGCTCAAAATAAGATTTATCAATATTGTAGGTTCCAAAAAGCTTTATTTATAAAGATATTGCCGAATTTAACATTTCATGTAAATAAAGGGGGGTAATAAAAAACATTTCTATAAAGTTTAAGTCAAATTTTACAATAAGAAATGAATGCACATATCTTAATGATTACATATAATATGCATAAATATTTGCGGTACATATTTAACATATTCTTCGTTGTTTGAAAATTATTTTATTTTGCATAATTATGTAGTACTACATATATATAATTTCACTTAGTATGGTTTACCACAACCAGCCCGCATAGCTAAATCAGTTGGAGCGCGAGACTTAAACACTTGGCATGTTAAAGGACCAGGGGAAGCTTCTGGACTTGGGGTATCTTTCTGAATCTGACTCTTGTACTGTATCTGTAATTGCACTATCCTCCATAAATATAAAATGACTAATACTCTCCTGGAGGACTCGCCCATATGGGCAACCGGTGGCGAGTATAAATAAACTCAAATACACACAAAGGTTTACCACTTGGATCAAGACATACAGGATCTTTAACTATGAATGCAAGTTAACATACCTTGGGGTCCCATAACTCCACGGTCACCTTTAGTTCCTGGAACACCATACAGTCCCATTTGTCCCCTTTCACCTTTATCTCCTTTAGGACCTGTTTTGAAAATAATTGTTATCATTTCAATATTCACATATGAAGAAAATATTAAATATTCAAAGAATTGTGCCAAGTTATTTTAAAATCCTTCAATGCATGATAAAGCTACTGTCCAGACATAAATATGTGTACCTTTAAATTCTTAAATTTAAAAATGTGAACCTCAAAACTGTAAGTGTGACCTTAAACTTATGTAGGGACATTTTTCTTAGATGAAACACATCATCATAATTTGTGCAAAGTTACTGTATTCTAAAACCCTTCCATGCATGACGAAGTAACAGTCCGGACATGAGTGATGTGTAAGTGGGGACGCAGAGACAGACGGACCGACAGACGGTGTAATTTTAAAGGCCACCATCTGGTGGCATAAAAAAGTCTTCCTACTTTACATTTTATAACATATACATTACAAAGAAATGATAAAACAAACTCAAAGATTGGGCCAAATATTTCTGAAATAAAATGTATTACCAGGTAGTCCTGCTTTCCCGTCTGGACCTGTTGGTCCTCTTTCACCTTTGGTTCCATTTTGACCACCAGTTCCTGGTTCTCCTTTTAATCCTGTAAATTGTTTAAAGGTTTAAATGTTACAGTGTTTAAACAACTCTACTGTCTGAGTGAGTGTCTAAACAACACTACTTTCTGAATGTTACAGTGTTTAAACAACTCTACTTTCTGAATGTTACAGTGTCTAAACAACTCTACTTTCTTAATGTGACAGTGTTTAAGCACCTCTACTTTCTGAGTGTTACATTGTTTTTCTTTTAAACAACTCTACTTTCTGAATGTTACAGTGTTTAAACAACATTACTTTCTTATTGATGTAGTGTTTAAACAACTCTACTTTCTGAATGTTACAGTGTCTAAACAACCCTACTTTCTTAATGTTACAGTGTTTAAGCAACACTACTGTCTGAGTGAGTGTCTAAACAACTCTACTTTCTTAATGTTACAGTGTTTAAACAACTCTACTTTCTTAGTGTTACAGTGTCTAAACAACTCTACTTTCTGAGTGTTACAGTGTCTAAACAACTCTACTTTCTGAGTGTTACAGTGTTTAAACAACTCTACTTTCTGAGTGTTACAGTGTTTAAACAACTCTACTTTCTGAGTGTTACAGTGTTTAAACAACTCTATTTTCTGAATGTTACAGTGTTTAAACAACTCTACTTTCTGAGTGTTACAGTGTTTAAACAACTCTATTTTCTGAATGTTACAGTGTTTAAACAACACTACTTTCTTAATGTTACAGTGTTTGAACAACTTTATTTTCTTAATGTGACAGTGTTTAAACAACTCTACTTTCTGAATGTTACATTGTCTAAACAACGCTTCTTCCAAAATGGTACAGTGTTCAAACAATTCCATCTCTTAAACAGCTCTACTTTTTAAATGTTTTTCTGCATCCTAGTATCCCAGGACAACTTTTAGTTAAAATAATATTCATTATGTACATTAATTGTATTCATTGCTGATAATGTGGACCTTAAAGTAATCTGTTTTATATACAGTTTTGGATAGGTTAAAGATATATCTAATGGAATGCAACAGGTGTATTAATTAATTATACCAAGGTATACATGAATAATAGTATTGTAACAGTGTTGTTACAACGTCATAATACTGATAATGAGCACAATAATATGCAAAAACTAAAGTTGGTGATCTAACCTAAGGGAATCTTTCCCATTTGCACGTTAAAGAACCAGGGGAAGCTTCTGGAATTGAGTCATCTTTCTACATCTGTATCTTGCAATAACTTCCAAAAATATGAAATGACTGATACTCTTCTGGAGGACTCGCCTGGGCAACCGGTGGCGAGTATAAATAAACTCAAATACACACACAAATTGGTGGTGAACTAGCTTTTCATCGACAGGGTTTGTGTACCTTAAAACGTTGCAGTTTATTAATAATTATAAATCAGCTCCAGATGACCTAAACTCAAATAGTATTTTCTAAGACATAAGCATACAAACAACACTTTTGTTAACTGACCTTGTGGACCCATAACTCCATGGTCACCTTTAGCTCCGGGTATACCATATAACCCAGGTTCACCTTTTTGCCCTGAAAAAAAAAGAATAATTAATATAAGATTCTAACATTAGTGGTGTAGATAAATAAATTACTTTTACATGTATGTGATGGAAAAAACAACAAAAACAGGGTGGTCATTTACATGTAATATCAATCATAGCAATAAAATATGATCATCTAAATCTATGCCATGTACAATGTATTTATAATTATAAGAGGGTTGTCCTAAAATAGTGTGGCAGGGTGATTGAGTGCACGTCGGAATAATCATATAAGGATTGCCGACCAAGTGGGTTCAAACCCTATCAGGGACCAGCCGTTGTTTCCTGCAGATTCATTGTTTAGTACTGGTTGGTTCCAGGAACGGATAAGTTGATTACAAGTTACCTTGGGTTAAAATTCTTTACCTAAAGCCCTGGGTATACCAAAGGCACTCGCTTCAAATCCTATACTTGAGGCCCTGGGTTCAAATCCAATACAGAGATGGATATTCTTGTTTTGTTTAAACATTTTTAGAACAACAAAAACTGGTCATTGAAAAATGAAATTAAGGTACATACCTGGTAAGCATATTTTACTGTTGTTACCGCAATATCTTGTCAAAATATCAACCTATTTTACGAACATAAACATTCCTTTTACATACAATTATAACATGAATTCTGTGAAGATTTCTATACAGTTATTATTATAGTTATAAATAACACGTTTATCTTGTTCTGGGTCAAATTTTCACAATTTAAAAATTTCAGTAAGTAAAAAATTAGCACATGACATTTTTAAATAATAAAAAATCATTAACATTTAAATATACATTTTTATTACATACATTATAAATGAAACATTGAAAAATATTGATGAAATAAAATGCGTATTTTCATTTTCCATATTTTCACTGTAAAAATTTATTTTTCATGGCAGTTAAACATATTTTCCGTATTTTCACTGGTGTTTTGCTGAAAGACTTTTTTTTATAATTCTGCCAGTGAAAAGTCTTTCAAATTGTAATGTCATAAAGAGAAAAATGTATATAATAAACGGATTTATTTTCATACACATGAAATATTTATTTTCATACCACTCAATGAAAATAAATGCTGTAGTTATAGAAAAAAGCTTGAATATCCGCTATATATAAGAAAAAAAACATTTTCAATGAAATACCTCTGTTTTAGCAATTTCTCCAAATATCGACGCGAGTTCATTCCCAGTAGTGTTGACAGCCTGGCGTTTCTGAACAGGCTCAGTGGTAGTGGCGGACTTCAGGTAAACTGCTGCATCTTGAAGTATTTTATACACTTCTTGTTGAGATGCCTTCACACATTCGTCCAAAATTTTCTTTTCCTTAAACAGTATATGATCCGCGTCACGACAAAACCAACATAGTTCGTTTGCGACCAGCATGGATCCAGATCCATTCAAACCCATTATGTTGGTTTTGTCGTGACGCGGCTCATATAATTCGTCACATCCAAACTCCAAACAGTGATTTTAACAGTGTAGTTATTTATTTGCATTATAATATATTACTGCATGTGAATAGTTCTCATAATTTTTTGCATAACCCTATGCATTTTCATCTTTAAGGAAATGCGCTTAAGCCAGTACGGTAAAAGTATAAGTGTACCTAAGAGTTTAAAGTAATTTAAGTATAGAATTCACTGTTTAAGGAACGGTTTTCCGGACTTTTCAAATAGACAACTTTAGGCATAATTAAAACTGTTAAATAAAATTTCTTTAAACTTAAGCATAATTATGTTGTTAGAATTTCTTTAATCTTTTATCTTAAGCATGTTGTTAGAATATATGATGACAGAAATAGTTTAAGCGAAAAAAAATATGGTTGTCACGAGTCTCACTTTTGAGTTATCTGCCCTTTTTACCCTTTTTATTTTGCTTATATGTCTATATAAAAACTCCTGAAGACATCTTTATAATTTCTTTTAAACATACCCGTTCTCTGATGACGTCCTCTACAATAGCGTGGATATCAGTTTGTTTAGAGCTTTTATTAACGCTACGTTTAGTTTTTGGATGTAACAATTGTTTAACTTCGTTCTTTACTTCACCAACAACATTGCCAAATGATATATCCTGAAAAATAGTTAAAGATAATAAAGAAAATATCGGTACCGTTGGCCAAGTGGTTAAGGTATCCGCCTTCGGATCGGGAGGTCGAAGGTTCGAGCCCCGTGGGGAGCGTTAATTGAAGGATGAATGTTTCTCGTGGGACTCGTTCCGAAATGGCCGCTTCGTGAGCCGCGAGGTAGTTCAAATGAATGGTTACCAATTTCTATCCGTCTGGCGTCTGGCATAGTGGTAGGAGTTACGAGGTATATGGTATGAAAGCAAAAGGTGTCTCATAAGTCAGAAATGGCTGAACCTTTCAGTAGGGGTATAATAAAAAAGACCTTTACCTTTATATCTAATTATACTTAATTCATGTGCAGTTGAAAATACATTGTATTATACTCCTTTGTAAGAATAAGTAAGCTGCTTTACAGGGAGTTTTTTTTTTGACATGACTGCGGTACTTGAAATAAATTTTTGAGATTAATGTTCCATTTGATGAAGGTTAACACAAATAATTTGTGCTCAAAATTTCAGATCATTCACTCACTCCGTTTTATCAGAGTTAGTATTCTTATCATATAAAATATTCAAAATTGAAAAGCAATTTGCAATGCTTTTTGCCCAAAATTGGGCTAAGAATAGTACAAAAATACAATTTGCAATTTATTTCTGAGTTTATTTCTTAATAACCTCTTGTATATCGTTAAAGTGCCCTGGCTGATCTATGGAAAAAAATTAAATTTTGTGTTTTTAGGCTTTTGAACCTCAGTGGAGTTCCTTTAATGTAGATGTGTATACATTGTAAATTACAATTACTGACTTTTTTGGATTTTTCATAAAAATACAAATTACTGAAAAACATTATGGTATTTATATATAATTACACCTTCGGTTACCAGACAATGTAGTGTTTCAGAATATATACCGTGGGTAACTGACGGTGATGTCATCACAGAGCTATATTTGAATGGAGAGTGGAAGGTATAAAAAAATTGTCATCATAACAGCGACCAATTATTAAATCCCGCAAGTTCACATTTTTTCGCGAGATTTTCCGAGACTTATAATGTTATGCTGTATCTTCTGAATTTTCTGACGTGCTTGACATGTATTATGCAGATTTTTTAAGAATTTGATAAGTGATAAAGAAAAAGAAGTTGCAAAATACTAAAAAGCATTAAGATGAGGAAGATGTAAACTTTTATCAGTAATGTATGAAAATGTAAACACATTAATTTTAGTAACCTATTATAAGACGGCGGAAATTGTCAGTAATGTATGAAAATGTAAACACATTAATTTTAGTAACCTATTATAAGACGGCGGAAATTGTCAGTAATGTATGAAAATGTAAACACATTAATTTTAGTAACCTATTATAAGACGGCGGAAATTGTCAGTAATGTATGAAAATGTAAACACATTAATTTTAGTAACCTATTATAAGACGGCGGAAATTGTCAGTAATGTATGAAAATGTAAACACATTAATTTTAGTAACCTATTATAAGACGGCGGAAATTGTCAGTAATGTATGAAAATGTAAACACATTAATTTTAGTAACCTATTATAAGACGGCGGAAATTGTCAGTAATGTATGAAAATGTAAACACATTAATTTTAGTAACTTAAAACAAAATGGCTGAAATCGACCAACTTCAATGGCCAATTAAAGAATCTCGCGCCTAGACTGGAAAATGTCTTTAGAGTTTCCTATCCCTCTGTATTATAAGTGTCTAATGTTATTTGGTGATAAACAACTGTCTTATTTTACATGTATGTATATATAATGCAAGACAAGTCATGTTCTGTGTGTTTGATTGGGTTTTTAGTAACGTCACACTGACACAGTATAGGTCATATGGAAACATACCAGCTTTACTGGTTTAGGCCGATATTATTTCAGGCACCCGAGTAGGTTACCACCAATTTTCTGTAAGCTAGCTGGATAGCTTCCTCACATGAAAAAAATCCAAAGTCCCTATCGGGAACAATTCATACAATATGTAATTATGAATAGTGCACTAGAGGTTGTATAGTGCATTAATAACCAATTATGGCATTTAGAGATACAAAATGTCTTATTTTGTGTGTACATGTATATATAACTGAAAACATCGTACAAAACAGGAGCTGGTTGAACCCGGTAATGCTTCCCGAATAAGTTTGGACACAGAAAAGTATACCTTTTGTAGTTTCAGAGTTATGTCTCGGACAAGAAAAGCGGACAGACATTCGGCTGAAATGGAATAAGGGGCCAATTCTTTTGTTATTTTCCTTTGTTCAATAGAGGGACAATTGTTACTCTATTGTTACGGAATGAACTCTTTTGTTCTGTTTACAGTTAGATGGCCCCCTTACCCTATTCGATTGTGTGGACGGACGGATGGACAAAACGGCGACATTATGCTCACTCTTCGGGGAGCATAATAAATTGTGCTAGAGGTTGTCTTTAGTGCATTAACAAGCAACTTGTGTAAAGTTACACATACAGTTCATTTTAAGAAACAACCAGGTAGTAAATTAAATCTAAAAACCAAATGACTTCAAGGTTGTTAGGTTTATCAAACAAAAAAGTGCCCCTAAGGTTCATGTTTTTATCAATAGAGTCTAACATTCAACAGAAATAAACTTTGAAGCTACTATCCCACACATTTAACTGTTGACGTTTTTGAAATGGAATGTCCTCAAAAGATAACATTTCACCAGTCAGGTTCGTGCATTTGTATGGAACTACATGTATATGATAAATACATGTACATGTGACTTTCCGTAGAAAAAAAACCTAGAAGTAAAGTTTTTGCAATGTTTATAATATTTATGATGCTGTAATTTTAAAACATTGCAACCTTTTATTTTGTAAATATCTACTTAAATTATACACACAGTCCCGTTAACTGGATGCAAGTAGGGTAAAACAGTTGTACGCTTAATTTGGGTTTTTTTTATCCTGCATTTGATTGCTGCACAATATATCATAGAAAATTATGTCTATTAAAACGAGATAAAAAAGAAGAACATATATCGTTGTATCCAGTTTAAAACTGACATTTATAATTATAGTAAGTTCTATTTACATATTGTACATCAAGATGTCGTTCTTATAACATGTTCATGGGTGTGATAAAGGAGTTGTTTATATCTATGTCAAGTGAAGCAAAATTTAACAACCGTTAGGTCACAGATATCTCTTAAAAACAGCAAATTTTACTTCTGATCATATTCGTATTTAATAACTGTAAACATTTATTATGTTAGTGTTTCAGACCCATTTTGTATGGGAGAGTAACTTAAAAACATTTCTAAAAAACTATTCAAAATTATGATGTAATAAAATAATCATATGATGTCGCTTCTACCTTTTATACAAAATATTCTGATGTTTATAGTTATGTTAAAGCAAGATCCCTCCAGATTCTGGTTAGAAACTCAGTTATTGGATGATTTTACATTAACATTTTTACATTTTCTATATAGAGAAACTTAAATTAGCATTCTAATTTTCATGAAAATTTTGAAAATGTATTTAAAATGAAAATCTTGTGAACAAAGAAAACAAAGAATTTAAAGATAATGGCACTTACATTCCACATATATTACAAAATAGGGGAAGAAATATATTAAAAACAACAAATGATCTTTCTGCGTTACACCCACAGTAGAAATATAGTAATAAAACCATAAGTGCTATGAAGTCAATCATTAATCCCACGAAACATGGAAATTATTATTCGAGTCTTGAATCTTTGAACTTTCCTCAAATCTTAGTACATTGTTCTCAAAATGGATTTTCTAAAAATATCAAGGTTTATCTACATGATCTAGAGGCATGCAACTTGAAATTCCTGTCCGATAGAATTTAATAACGTATACGTATGCTATTTCGCCATGTTTTAGTTGTTTAAAGGGACTTCACTGAGGTCTAATTGACATGACTGGACTGAAAATATTTTTTTGACATTAATACTCCATTTGATGTAGCGTTTTAGACCAATAACTTGTATGCATAAATGCAGATCATTTGTCCACTCTTATTTTCCTGAATATTTATTCTAATTATTAAAAATGACTCAAAATTGAAAAGCGTTTAAACGCTTTTCCATCAAATCTGAAAATACGATTCTCAATATATTTTTGAGCATATTTTTTATTAACTTTTGCATTATCTTTCCGTTTTAAAGAGTCCCAGCTGATCTATGAAAGAAATTCAAATTTTTTTTTACCTTAGTGGAGTTCCTTTAATGATCTACATGTACATTGTTGTTTCTCACAATAATATTTCTTTAATAATCTGTGTACACATGTAAGAAATCATAGGTATTGCATTGTGAATGTCTTTCTCTTCATTTAGACATACATCCATACATCATTAACTTTAAGCAGCGTTTTTTCCTCAGCACTTTGGGAAAATGAACAGACCCCTAGAATTTGGATTTTTTACAACGTTTTAGACAAATTGGGAAAACCTGACAACGCAATTTGTATACATCAATCAGGACAAAGAAATCAAATATTTGGCTAATTTAATTCCAGAAATATTAATATTTTACTCATTAGCACAAATTACACAAATTACAATGCAAGATTACAATTCTTCTATGGCATTACAAGTGCATGCAGTTAAACATGACAAAATGACAATACATTTACTTATTTCAGTTTTTGTTCCTTCACAATTAGGAACTTTCTTCTTGAATTTAGGATAAAAACATACATTTTGACATTGGGAACACGACCCAATATCAGTCATCAAAATGGGCCATAAAAAACCTTTGAAAGTGAAAACACTATGAACGTTTTAACTGGTCACACAAAAAGATCAGAAAGCAAATTTATGTTTATTCTACAAATGGTTTTACCGTTTAGTGTACAGATAATTTAGATAGTTATATTTATATAACTATATAAATGACATAGTTCATTAAGTTTAAAAATTTATTACATAACTGATAGACATCGTAATAAAGTTTTGACCTAATTTTTATAATACAACATAATTTAATACAAACAAATCAATGTTTTTGAAATATGATGAATCAAACTTACCTGACTGGTATTTTCATAATGTATGTGATAAATAGTGACACACACCAAAGCGGCAAAATTAAAGACAGTAAGAAATGCGAGAAAGTGTGTTCCAGCCATAGTTTTCGGTTTTGATGCCATGTCAAGTGAAATTATCTTAACCTATTTACATGTTAGAATCACGAATCTCGAGAGGGCCGATACAAAATTTTATTAAATACTTATAAACGAAATATTGAGAAATATTGATGACATAAAATGAGTATTTTCATTTTCCGTATTTTCACTGTAAATTTTTTTTTCAATGCAGTAAAACTTATTTTCCATATTTTCACTGTAATTTTTTTTCAATGCAGTGAAACATATTTTCCGTATTTTCACTGATGTCTTATAATTCAAGATTTTTGTATAGCTGTATACAAATGTATACAGTATTTATTTTCATCTTGTGGTATGAAAATCATCATATTTCACTGGTGGCTACCACCACTCATTAAATTTTTTTTTCATACCACTCGATGAACAAAAATCCTGAATTTATTGAGAAAAACAAACTTTAATATCCTCCATACTTAAAGAGTGAACACGAGATGCAAACTTTTTACAAGTAAAATATAACTATGGTCTTACCTAAAATCACTATTTATTTACTCACTGCTATAACTTCAGGTCATCCTCATACCCGGTTATACACTATGACATATGATGTATGCCGCATCGGATGTGTTGTATTATATTGATAGGATATATTCGGAAATAAAAATCTTTAAATCCACTATAACCAAAGGGGATGTGCAAAGAGATCAATTTTAATGATTGAAAGAAAGGTCAAAATGGATACCTCTATGGACAAAAACAACAAGAAACAAATTAAGAACAAGAGCTGCCACTCAAAATTGACGAATGCCTCGGAATCGGTTTCCTAAGAATAGCAGAAAGGTATTATGAAAAGAAAAGAAACTAAGTGCTCAATATTGTTATTGTGAAGTGAAGTGCCATTCATAGCAAACTTACCACTTGAACTTGGAGGTAAAGGACATGGGTTTTTGACGCGACACATCATCTGGATGTGGTAGACATTCATGCCAAGTTATTTCAAAATCCTTCAATGCATTACAAAGTCCTTACAGTCCGAACACACATGTATACCTGTGAGAATAAGTACCTTCAAACTGTGTGACCTTGACCTTGGAGGTAGGGACATGAGTCTTGAATGCGACACGTCATCTTGATATGGTACATATATATGCTAGGTTATTTAAAAATCCTTCCATGCATGACAAAGTTACAGTCCAGACAAAAATGTGTGTAAAGTCTACTTGTGAGAGTGTGAACCTTAAAACTGAAAGTGTGACCTTGACCTTCCGGACATGAATGTGTACCATCAAACTCTTTTCTCGTGTCGCTTCAAACTATAAGTGTGACCTTGAACTTACAGGTAAGGACCATGGTCTTTGACGTGTCATATGTGATCTTGATATGGTTGATATTTAAGCCAAGTTATTTTAAAATCCTTCAATGCATGACAAAGTTACAGTCCGGACACGAATGTGTGAACCTTTAAACTCATAATTTCATCCTTCCGATATTTACATATTTACCAAATTTCTTATTAAATACCCGTCAAATTTCCATACAAAGTAAACCCTCGTATGGTAAATGCATATTGCAAGTTTAGATTTCAAATTTGCCACTATTTTGTTACATGTATTTTGCTAATGATGTATGTGCACAGGATTTCCAAAAAACAAAATGTTAACTTTCTTTAGCAACTCTATGAGTATTCATAAATAACATATATATGATTATTGTTCGAGTTTTGACATTTAATTATACACATACGCATATATTTTGTATATACACATATACAGTAGTAATTATCACTGGCATATTATTCAAGTAAAAAAGTTATCATCTTGAATTGAATCGGATTGAAAGTAGTTCTACCAAAACCAAAACAAAACCAGATGTTGAAGTATGACGGAAAGGACCTTCTCACTTCCGTTCGAAGCGTGCTCGTCGCTGAGAATTCACAGGGCATCGGCAGAAGATTGCAAGACTTGTGATAAAAAGATCAGAATCAGCTGCCAGTGTCCTGACTAATACCGAGGGGTGTGATCCTACGATAAGAAGACAGAGGCGACGAGGGTGCGTGAACGGTCGCTTAAAAGGCAGGCCCTTAGCTGGTATAACAGCCCTTTTCAAGGATACCTCCTTTTCATATTGTCTCAGGTTACTGTACATTTAAGTTCTCATTGACCGCCGTTCAGTGACCTTCTTTTGGCTTCAAATTCATATATTTGGCTAATATTTCGTGAAAGTTGCATGAAAGTAAATCATCACCATTTTTGCTTCAAAATTAGCGGTACCCTTTTAGGGCATGACTGGTAACATAACAGGCGTCCGTACTCGACAGTGAAAGCTGTTTTTGTGTCCTTGCGGGCGGATGGACCCCCATTAAACATTGACTACATACACAAATGACGGAAATAGCCGAGAAGATGCGATTGACTGTGACCGGGAATATAACTGTGTACAGTTATCCTAGATTATCGTAGCTAGAATGGTGGCTGATTTGGAACGCTTTTATGCGTCATGTTGTCGCTAGCGTAACGGCGCGTTGTCGTCTTGTCGCTAACAATGCATGCCAAACAGCGCGTTGTCTTGCGGCGTGTTGTTGCGATGTCACATTGTCGCTCCGCTCAAATCGAAGGATTGGCTTATAAGCCAAGCGACAGGGCGACATCGCACCGCACGACACCGTTTGGCGTGCTCCTCTAAAGACAGGACGACAAGACGAAAAAGCGATAACGATATAGGTTTTATTATCGCTATCGACAACGCAACGCACAAAGTGTACCAAATCAGCCACCATAAGGTAGAGCCATAGAACTAATTACATGTAATTAGAAAAGCACATTTCAACATTGTTTCAGAGAGATTAAATGCATGTATATTTTGAAGACGTTTGGTTACTTTTTACTTAGGTCTCGTCACTGTTACGTTTTAAGGCACACATACCATGTCGGTGAAAACTTAGCTCACTTTAAATTTTGCATATTATCATGCTCATTATAAGTATTATGACGTTCTACCAACGTCGTTACAAAACTTTTGATACATCCCTTTTGTCTGTTGTTCAAACGTTAAAAATGAACTAAAACAAAAGTGACCTCATTCACAACTATATCAAATGTATTATCAATGAAATTAAAGAACCATACTACTAGGTGTTCTTATCAGATGTTCCAAATATAAAAGTGTTATCTGCATGACATGGGCATCAGAGTATTTTAAGGCATGTTAAGGCGAACTGTGGCAAAGACAGTGTACTTAAATATAGGAGTTGATAAATACATTAATACTGTATATAATACACATAATTATGGAACTATATTTATTTATTAGCATATCATCATGAAAATAGAATCGCACTTCATAATAAAAACAGTATCATAGCATATAAATAAGCATTTGTTTATGACATCATTCATTTAAATGTAATTTAATCATTATGATGAAAAACTGACCAACACGAACGACCAACTAACCAAATCAAAGCACAGAAGGTGCTGAATTTGTTTGGGTCTCAGAATGTTAGAAAGATGAAGGTTGTGAGATTATAAAACAATTTGTTTTTGTAAAGTGCCACCAATGCTTTCCAGCGTTTTAATTGTAGTATAAGACGAATTGCAACACTGATATTCTATCCAATGTTTATTTGACTTAAACAATTTGAAAAACTAGAATTGTGTCCAAAGGACACTGATGCCCCAACTGTGCAGATGTGCTCGTAAACAAGAGCACGCATATCTGTATGTAAGATTTTTATGTTGAATTTTTTATTAAAATCTGCCATCAGGTTTAAGAGTTGTGTTCACAAAATTCCTATATGGTATATAGTGAAAAAATCAACAAAGGGCCATAATTCTGGTAAATTTGGTCGCAGCAAAAATTCCTTCCTTTACTACCATCTTCACATTCAGGTTGTTCATCCCTGGAAGTTTAAGCAAAATCTGCCAACCAGTTTAAGAGGAGTTCCGTTCACAAAACTTCTATATGGTATAAAGTGAAAAAAATAACAAAGGGCCATACTTCTGGTAAATTTGGTCGCAGTAAAAATTCCTTCCTTTACTACCATCTACACATAAAGGTTGTTCCTCCCTCGAAGTTTAAGCAAAATCTGCCAGCCAGTTTAAGAGGAGTTGCGTTCACAAAATATCTACATAGTATAATTATAGTGAAAAAAATCAACAAAGGGCCATTATTCTGTTAAATTTAGTCGCAGCAAAAATTCCTTCCTTACTACCATCTACACATTAAGGCTGTTCATCCCTGAAAGTTTAAGCAAAATCTGCCATCCGGTTTAAGAGGAGTTGCGTTCACAAAATTTCTACATGGTATATATTGAAAAAATCAACAAAGGGCCATAATTCTGTTAAATTTGGTCGCAACAAAATTCCTTCCTTTACTACCATCGACACATTAAGGCTATTCATCCCTGAAAGTTTAAGCAAAATCTGCCATCCGGTTTAAGAGGAGTTGCGTTCACAAGATTTCGGGACGAACGGACGGACAAGTGCAACGCTATATGCTCTGGGATTTGAACTCCAGACCTCTCGCTTCCTTAGCGAGCGCGTAAACCCCTCGGCCACGGTGAATTTAAATGTAAATGGCCTGAAGAAAACCATATTATTCTAAATTAGGGTTTGTAACGACGCTAACTGTTGTTTAACACTTGTAAACATGCTGCAATGCAGCAAATGAGAAGCTCCGCGAAAAAAATGGGCTCATTACAGATACCTTACCAAATTATTCCTACACACAGGTCATGTTTTATTCAGCACTATTGTAGATTTTTTCCGAATGTTTTGTAAACCATTTTTTGCATAATTATACTTATCTTATGCACTATCGATAATTAAAAAGAGGGGAAAGATATTTATTTGAGTTTGATATACACAAAGACCTTACCCTAAATTATATTGTATCTTAATATGAAGTAAATCCATTCATAGATATTAATTAAAGTTATAACCAGTTAAAGCAATAAAAAGAGCAGCAAATTCAATAATTTGATATTCAAAGTTAAGGTTATTTTTCAGTGAAGGCAAGGTCTGTTTTACTAACTTGAAATTCTTTCATGAAATATTGTTTTGTTCAACTTTGAAGACAATCCATTCAAAAATGCGAAAGTAAAGGTTATAAAATCATTCTGAACAATTAATTTATAATCATTTACTCCACAATGTTTCAACCTCCAAAGTTTTAAGGGATTAAACCCCTCTTTATCGAGGAGAAAACAGAAAGTTTTTGATAACGAGGGGTTTTACGTTCCATCCGCCCCCCCCCCCCCCAACACACACCCTGAAACGTTTGAGGAGAAGTTAAAGTTATAGATCTAGCAAAAATTAAGCAAAATTTAGTCCCTTGACCTTCATGATTTATAATTGAAGGTCACGTTTAGTTTCGTCTGCTTGAAGGTCCTGAAACAAGTGTTATGGGCAAGAAAGAAAGCAATTTACCCAATATACCAAGAAATTGAAAAGCTTTGATCAACGTTAGAGCATACGGACGGTAACAGCAACGGTAACGCCGACATAACTGACATATTTTGACAGCGTTTTATCATGCCGATGTTCATGATGTTCGTGCAATTATCTTTGCTATTCAATATTGTCTTTATTTTAAAGTTTAACTCTGTAAGTTTGTTTTATAATTATGATAAATTGCCATGTAACACCGAGCATATCTTATTTTTATAAGCAATTGAAAAAAACGGGTTTTTTTTATACACTAGCAAAAATATAAATACAACTATGTGATAAGAGACAATTTAATAATTGTGAACAAATGTTGAATTTTCCAAATTTATTAAATGAATAAATCTACAGTCAAATATATACATCAGCATAACATTTTAATATCATAATGATTTAAATCAAACCAACAGGAAGTAAATTATTTATTTCAAAATTAAAATACGGTGATTTTATAAACGCGGTAATGACAATGAAAAAGCAATATTGTCCAAACTTTTATATCCGAATGTAAATCAAATGTAATAATTATAATTATACACAATTTATCGGCTATTCTGGTAGCTATATTGTTTGGCTATCATGCATCAGAATCAAGGCTTCCATTATTGCAAGTTTTGGAGTCACTAACACCTTGATTTTGGCTTGTGACTTCCAGTTTCAAATGCTTTTCCTTCTTTTCCTATATCATGTGACTTCCAATGTCAGTGGTTTTGTGGTTTTTGACTTCTTAATTTTGAAACTTAATAGAAGCCCTGTCAACTGATGTCAAATATTTCAATGACATAAACATTAGTTGATTATATATGTTCTTATAACATGATGTCGCCATTGTTCTTATAATATGATGTTGGCATTGTTCTTATGACATGATGTTGGCATTGTTCTTATGACATGATGTTGTAATTTAACTTATAACATGATGCTGTCATTGTACTTATAACATGATGTCGCCATTGTTCTTATAACATGATGTTGGCATTGTTCTTATGACATGATGTCGCCATTGTTCTTATGACATGATGATGTAATTGTACTTATAACATGATGCTGTCATTGTACTTATAACATGATGTCGCCATTGTTCTTATAACATGATGTTGGCATTGCTCTTATGACATGATGTTGTAATTGTACTTATAACATGATGCTGTCATTGTACTTATAACATGATGTTGCCATTTTTCTTAAAACATGATGTTGCCATTGTTCTTGTATCATGACGCTGTCATTGTTCTTATAACATGATGTTGCCATTGGACTTATAACATGATGTCGCCATTGTATTTATATAACATGATGTCTCCATTGTTCTAATAACATAATATTGCCCATGTACTTAAAACATGATGTTGTCATTGTTCTTATGACATGCGGTTGCCATTATACTTATAACATGATTTCGCCATTGTACTTATAAGATTATGTTACCATTGAACTTCAAACATGATGTATTTATAACATCATGTTGCCATTGTACTTAAAACATGATGTTAATTTTTCTTATAACACGATTATAACATGATGTTGCTATTGCACCTATAACATGATGTTGTCAATGTATTTATAACATAATGTTGTCATTGTACTTATAACATGATGTTGCTATTACCCTATAACATGATGTTGTCATTGTTCTTAAAATATAATGTTGCAATTGTTCTTATAACATAATATTGTCATTGTTCTTAAAACATAATGTTGCCATTGTTCTTATAACATGATGTTGTCATTGTACTTAAAACATGATGTTGCCATTGTACTTATAACATGATGTCCTTGTTCTTATAACATGTTGCCATTGTTCTTATAACATGATGTTGTCATTGTACTTAAAACATGATGTTGCCATTGTATTTAAAACAAGATGTTGTCATAACAAAAAAGTTTATGTGTTTTTACCAAGCAAGATTAAAGTATTCCTATGTAGACCAGTCTTCTTGTGACTGTGAAGACAATTCTTTGTTTTAAACGTCCTATCACAAATATTGCACAAGTAAAGCCTTGATACAGCATGCTTATATTTCTTGTGTCTACACAAATTTGAGCTACAATTGAACGCCGCGTTACAGTATTCACAAACGTAAGGTTTCTCTCCAGTATGTATAAACATGTGCCTACGTAAATCAGCTGGAGCATGGAATTCTTTTCCACAAACATAACACTTGTGTAAACATTCAGAATGAATTCTTAAATGCTTTTGTAAGTCTCTTTTCATGAATGATTTGCCACACACATTACATTTTGCGTCTTTTTTCGCACCATGATATCTTATATGTTGTTTAAGGTTACCATGAGTCATAAAAGCTTTGCCGCACAAGTCACACTTAAACGTCTTTTCTCTTGATGTATCGTGAGTCTGTAGATGCTTCTTTAACACTTCGTAATTTGCAAATGAATTTCCACATATAGTGCAATCAAAAAGTTTTGATAACACATGGGATGATATATGTTTTCTAACATCTTGAAACGTTTTGAACTTTTTCCCGCACATATCACACATATAATCTTTTTCTGATATGTGACGCTTCATATGTTGATTCAAGGAGGCATCGCAGGAAAATGTTTTATTACACAGTTTACAAACTTTCCTTTCTGCTTCTTGGTGAACTGAGTTTCTATGCCTTTGTAAATGACTCCCGGACAGGAAGGCTTGCAGACAAATATCACATTTATGTTCCCTTGGTTTATAGTGGGACTTGTAATGCCCTGTTAGTGAATTTATTTTCTTAAACCTTTTGTAACAAAGAGTGCAAAAATATTTGTCTTCATGATCATGCAGTTTCATATGCTGTATGAATTCGGCTTTATCAGTGTATGACTTTTTACAGTAGTCACAATCAAGTGGGATAACTCCTGTATGCTTAATCCTATGAGCTTTTAACCTACATGGTATAGCATAAGAACATGGGCAAAATTCACATTTATATGGTCGAGAGCTTTTATCCAAGTGAGTTGGAATATGGGCTTTAAGTTGGCTGTTATATCTGAAACGTTTGCCACATGTTCCACAAGTGAAATTATTTTCCTGTCTATTAACTAGGCGATCTGATTTCAAGCTCTTTTCTTTGTCATTCATTTTCACATTATTTTCTATGTCATCCATTTTCAAACTTTTCTCTATGTCATCCATTTTCACATTCTTTTCTATGTAATCTATTTCCACATTCGCTTCTAGGTCATCGATATTCAAACCATTTTCTATGTCGCTAATTTCTAGGTTATCATTTTCAGCAGTTTTCTCTGTGTCATCCTTTTCTAATGTCTCTTCTATGTCATTCATTTTCACATTCTCTTCTATGTCATTCATTTTCACATTCTTTTCTATGTAATTCATATTTAAACTCTTTTTTATGTTATCCATTTCCATAGTTTTTTCTGTGTCAACCATTTTTGCAGTCTCTATTATGTCATTCATTTTCACAGTCTTTTCTATGTCATCCAAATTCACAGTTTCTAATTTGTCATCCATTTTCACAGTCTTTTCTGTGTCATTCATTTTCACTTTCTCTCCTATTACATCTATTTTCAAGGTTTTTTCTGAGTCATCCAATTTCAAAGTGTTTCCTAAATTATCCCTATTCAAAGTCTTTTCTGTGTCTTTCATTTTTACATTCTTTTCTATATCATCCGCTTTTATATTCTCTTCTACGTCATCCACTTTCACAGCCACGTCTAGGTCATCCATATCAACAGTCATTTCTTTGCCATTCATTTTCACAGTCTCTTTTTCTATGTTATCAACATTCTCTGCTAGACCATCCATTGTAACAGTTTCCTTTTTAGTGTCATCTATTTTCACATTTACGTCCCTGTCATCCATGTTTACAGTCCTTTTTATCTCATCCATTTTCTCAATCTCCTCTAGGTCATCGATTTTTTCATTCTTTTCAAGGTCATTCATTTTCAGAGTATGTTTTATTTTGCTATCTATTTCCACAGTATGTTTTTCTATGTCATCCATTTCTACATTCTCTTCTAGGACATCCACTTGCACAGTCCCTTCTAGGTCATCCATTTTCGCAGACCCTTCTGTCTTCTTGTGTCTGTACTCATCTAATAATATGTTTTATTGTTTCGTACAGTGAAGGTCTATGCTCACATATTCCCAATCAAGTTACAAAGCATTCCTTTCTGATATCTTAATTTTCGGAAGAAATGAAACTCACGTTACCCGTTTAAGCAGACCACGGGGTATATATACTTTTCCTAAAAAAACTAATATACTAGAACGTGTGTTATGGATTTTTAGAAATGCTGCCAATATGTCATTCGTTTAATCCTTACAGTAATATTTCTGTAACAGTGAATTCCTTGAAATTATTTATGTATGTGTTACTGTCAGTTTCCTCCCTTGATTCCATATATTTCTGACCTGTTCTGGCGCAGTTGTCTTTCTTTAAGTATTATCTGAAATAGAATTAATACAATGACCCTGAATGTGATATTTTAATTGTTTTTTATCTAATTAGCAATAAAGGATAGGAATAAATCAACAACATTCAAAAGGAGATCGGAATTGTCCAAAGGTTATTGTTTTTGACTTAGGTACCTTAGGTCCTTAAAAACCAAATCTTATATTGGGTTAGTTACAATTGAGGTTAACAAATCAAAGTGGGCAACTCCGTTTATGCCACCTCGTAATAGCTGTGTGGTGGTATGGTCGATCTCCCTATTATATTACGAGAAAATATGCAGAGGCTACTAGGTTCATACATAGAATGTATCAATATACATGTTTTTTTTTCATTGGGCTGTCATTAGCTATCCTTGTAGACCGTTCACTCTCTACTTCATTATGGGGTGCCCGTTCGTGCCTGAAATAATGCACGGAAGGGCACCTGAGGTCTTCCTCCACCAGTAAAGCTGGAACGTCGCGATATGACCTATACTGTGTCGATGTGACGTAAAACCCAAAACAAACAAACAAACAAAAACTTCATTATGGATGACCCTTTAAAAAATTCTTTACTATACTCTTGTTTGTTATGACAGGGCAAGTTATAATTAATCTGAAGTTTTGTTGGAATCAGTCCACTATGATGGTTTCGTTTCGCGACTCCGCCGTTTTATTTCTTAAATCTTGCTCCGCGCCCCTACAGGGCGAGGTTTTACTTCGCCCCGCGCCTTCGCTAATAAGCGAATTTTCGCTCCGCGCCCCGCCATTTTAACTTGTTAATGTTAGACTTTTCGCTTGGCGGGGTCGCGGGGCGAAAACACGAATGCCATCGAAAAGGGACATTATCTTGTTTCTTTGTTTCAAATAGTTGGTAAATGCCAACTTTGATCCAGATTTTATGTGAATAAGTATTTTAAGTGTTTTTCTGCATGACAAAATTCACATGGTTCCGGCCGATTTCTGAAAACTGTCATACTGATATTTACTGGATGATACTGTAAGCACAAGTGACTTTGATTTGATTAGAGTGTTAGTGAAATTGCCACAAGGTTTAAAGTTTATATAGAACATACTGTGAACTGAGGCTTGTTTAAACAATAATTATTGGAGAGGTCATCACAGTGTTGAGAATGATTGCTGGCGACTTCCATTTTTGAGTATCTCCGATGCTTTTTATGCAAAAATATCTCCAAATATTTTCGAAATAAACAAATCTTCAACTGGTGCAAAAAAGAACAACCTCTCGCATGCTTCTTTTTAAAGACACAAACGTGTACTGTTATGATTCTGCATGAGAAAGTACCAATCGCAACTTTTCGGCCCTTTCCGTCAGTCTTCGGATAAGGAGAGTAGTATAGGGGTCGGTTTAGCCCCAAGACTGCGCATGCGCGGCGGCCATTTTGTTTTCTATTAATAGCTACTAATTTGCATAAAAGAAATGACCTCACTACACAGGCGCGGCGGCCATGTTGAATAACAGACGCGCGGCGGCCATTTTGAATTCTATTTTAAGACTGACATCATCACGTTATAAATAGAAACGCGAATAAAAAAATATCTCCCGGAAGTATACGGAGCTGACTCGTATACACGATTTAGGGCTTGAATCGCGGACATTGAGGGTCAGGTCCTCGGCCCTAGACGGAGAGATAATTACCATTATGACAGATAAAAGAAATGTTTGTAAATAGATACGTACTTAACATTTTAATTTATAAAAAATAGTTTTTTAATAGGTTCAAAATAATATTGATACAAATATAACTCGTTTACTTACCTACATTTAGTAAGGAAATGACTGTCATAGCGTAACGTTCTTGTAGACTGCGCATGATCTATTTTTAGTCGCGGTATTTCACAACCACCAGGAGCTATTTCATCAGCCCCACGCGGGTGTCAATGAAAGAAAAAGGCATTAAGTACAGTCGCCGCTCAGTCTAGATTCACAATATGTTGAACAAAAACCCTTTAGCCTTCGTTACTAAATATAACTTTTTACAAAAACCCTATTATCCTTTCAAACGTTAGCGCCGTAAGTACAGTCGCACTTTTCTATTACAATCCTACGGAACTATGTTGAACAAAGCCCTTAACTAAATATAGCTTTTCTTATCTATTATCCTTTCAAACGCAGCGACCGTCAAGTACAGTCGCCACTTAGTCTAGATTTACAATACCTAGCGGAACTATGTTGAACAAAAACCCTTTATCCTTCGTTACTAAATATAGCTTTTCATTAATCACAAAAGATTAATAGAATTGACGGACCTTTTCTGTTACGGTTGATAAACCGGAGGGGATGAATTAATTGAAATATGGACCAATGAAGATGGTTTATTTTTACAACGCATCAATGATAGATCTGACAGAATGCTTCAAAATAAACCCTAGGTTCTCGATTCGATTTTTAGCCGTTCTCGAGTTATGGCCAATTAGCGATTTTTAAACCAATTTTCAAAGTTCATAAAACCCTTAGATTTATATGTTGTTTGAAAGATCTCTGCGAGTAGATACAGAAAATGTATTATTATATGGATCTATCTCTTACTATTTTCTGAGATAGGAGAGTATGGCAACAAAATCACTGCATATAAATACGATATGGTACAGAAAAAACAAAAATAACTAAAATAAGCTTACCCCAGTCTTTACTCCTTGCCTATTAAACTCATTTTATTGACAATTTACGACAGGTTTTAAACCGGTATTGGGCTAATTTTGTATCAGCCATAGACAGCCTCGTTTTGAAACCCACTCTTTTTCATTAACCATATGAAAAAGTGGACGAAGAATGACTGGATAAATTTTGACATAAAAAACGCCTTTTTGTCTTTTATGCAACACTTTAACGATATGTTTTTCCAAAGTTTTTTGGTTTCTTTTAATAACCTTAAAAAAATGCTTCAAAATAAACCCTATTTCCCTCGTTTGGGTTTTTAACCCCTTTCGAGAAATTTGGCCCTTTAGCGTTTTTTTTAACCATTTTTTCAAAGCCCAAAAAAACCCCTTATATTAATGTTCCAATGGAAATTTTTGGGCATAATCAAAAAAATTTTTATTATAGGGTTTTTAATTTTTTAGGGGTTTTAGGTTTAAGATTTTGAATATGGCAAAAAAATCATCGGGCATATAAATACTTAACTTTTTTGTTACGGGGGACATAACATGGGCATTTAAATCCCAAACAAAAGGGTCTTAAAATGCTACGACTGGGTACTTTTAAAACAATGAAATCATTTCATGCAAAAAAACTTTAAAAATAACAAAAATTAACCCTTCCCCCAGTTTTTAAACTCCTCGCCTTTTAAAATTTTTATGACTTTTTAAAGGGCAGTTTTTAAACGGTTATTTGCCATTTTGATAAAAACCAATGAAATAAAAAAACGATGACGTATTTACAATGACAGCCTCGTTTTTGAACCCACTTTTTTCCCATTAACCAATGAAAAGTGGAGAAGGATGAGCTGGGTAAATTTTGACAAAAAAAAACGCCTTTTTGCTTTTATGCAACACTTTACAATATCATTTTCAAAGATATTTTTTCATTTGATAGACCTTACCCAAATGCTTCAAAAAAAGACCCTTAGGTTTTCGGGGGATTTCGATTTTAAGCTGTTTCTGGATTATGGCCCTTTAGCGATTTTTAAACCAATTTTTCAAAGGGTCCAGAAAAACCGTGGAAATTATTTATCCGTTTAAAAAAAAAGACCAAACCGCCGCCGGGCCACCACCGCCACCCCACCGGGCCGGGCACCCGGCAACCGATTCCACCACCGTACCCTTCATAACCCACCACAACCAGGTTGGCATGGTGGTGATTGAGGTGGTTGGATTGGTTGCGGGGGCCCGGGTGGTTGGGGGGTTTGGGGCCGGCGGCGGCTGGTGGCCCGGGCGCGGGGCGGCGGTGGGGGTTGGTGGACAGGAGATAAATAAAAAGAAAAAATCCTTTTTCCAGTGAAAAGTTTTTACCCCAAAAAAAAATTTCTTTTTTTTTAAACACATTTTTAAAAAATCTGTTTGGGCTTCCCTTTTTTTGGCTTTATTTATTTCTATTTATTTTTAAAAAATATTCACTTTAAACCAAAATCTTTGGTAAAATTTAATTTTTCCCTTCTGATTGGTTACATTCAGCCGTAAAAAAAAATTTAGTTTTTAAAGATTGGAAAAATTTCATTTCAAAAATTTAAAGATCACGATGCGAAATAATTTTTGGGGGCATGGTGATTTAGTCATTTGGTATTGGACTTTAAAGAGTAAACATCTTTAACGGCAGTAAGTTGAGTTTATATTTTCAAGTACAGTATTTTCAATGAAAAAATGTTTAATAGAAATAGAGCGTTTATGCACTAGTGATTTTTAGTCCGTATTTCATAAAGAGCACCTTAAAAACATTTCGTACGATACCAAACATGACCGGGTTATATTGACTAAGGAAGGCGTCAATCCACATTTTACGCTTGAGTGATTTTACTTCATATCTCGTGCCCTATCCGAGTCAGCGATTACAAAATATACATTTTCTGAATTTTAGTGAGTAATACCTTTCGTTCGATACAGGTATTGATTAAGGATCGGTCCGTTGGTTGGGGAGAATAAATGAATTTCACGCACGAGTGACTTAAACATCCGGTTTGATCGCGTAAGTAAAATGTACTCGTCAAGAAACCTTCAATTTGATACCAAACTAGACTAATGTTTCGTTCATATACGAAAAAGTTTATGCGCGTTTTTCCGCATGAGTGATTTTGTCTGCCATATACAAACTCTCCTATCTCAGAAACGGTAAGAGATAGATCCATATAATAATACATTTCCTGTATCTGCTCGCAGAGATCTTTCAAACGGCATATACATTTCACGGTTTTATGGACTTTGAAAATTGGTTTAAAAATCGCTAAAGGGCCATAAACTCGAGAACAGCTTAAAATCGAATCGAAAAACCTAGGGTTTTTTTGAAGCATTTGGTAAGGTCTATCAAATGAAACAAATATCTTGAAAATCGATATTGTAAAGTGTTGCATAAAAAGACAAAAAAGGCGTTTTTATTGTCAAAATTTACCCAGTCATCCTTCTCCACTTTTTCATTGGTTAATGAAAAAGAGTGGGTTCAAAACGAGGCTGTCTATTGAAATACGTCATCGTTTTTCAATTTCATTGGCTGATCAAAAAATAGCAATACGGTTTAAAACCTGCCGGACTAACTTGTCATAAATAGTTTGATAGGCGAGGAGTAAAGACTGGGGTAAGCTTATTTTAGTTATTTTAATGTTTTTTACGCATGAGTGATTTCACTCTCGTTTAACAGTACGAGCTCGTAGCATTTGTCAAGACCTTTCGTTTGGTATGCAACATTGCCTATGTTATGTCCAGTAACAAAAAACGTTATACGTATTTATATGCATGAGTGATTTTGTCTGCCATATTCAAACTCTCCTATCTCTAAAACGGTAAGAAATAGAACCATATAATAATACATTTTCTGTATCTACTCGCAGAGATCTTTTCCATTGGTACATTAATATAAGGTTTTATGGACTTTGAAAAAAATGGTTTAAAAATCGCTAAAGGGCCATTACTCGAGAACGGCTTAAAATCGAATCGAGAAACCTAGGGTTTATTTTGAAGCATTTGGTAAGGTCTATTAAATGAAACAAAAATCTTGAAAATCGATATCGTAAAGTGTTGCATAAAAGACAAAAAGGCGTTTTTTATGTCAAAATTTATCCAGTCATTCTTCTCCACTTTTCATTGGTTAATGAAAAAGAGTGGGTTCAAAACGAGGCTGTCTATTGTTAGACGTCATCGTTTTTTCAATTTCATTGGCTGATCAAAAATAGCAATACCGGTTTAAACCTGTCGTAAATTGTCATAAATAGTTTAATAGGCAAGGAGTAAAGACTGGGGTAAGCTTATTTTAGTTATTTTAATGTTTTTTACGCATGAGTGATTTCACCCTCGGTTTAACAGTACGAGCTCGTAGCATTTGTCAAGACCTTTCGTTTGATATGCAAACATGCCTATGTTATGTCCAGTAACAAAAAAAGTTATACGTATTTATATGCATGAGTGATTTTGTCTGCCATATTCAAACTCTCCTATCTCAGAAACGGTAAGAGATAGATCCATATAATAATACATTTTCTGTATCTACTCGCAGAGATCTTTCAAACAACATATAAATCTAAGGGTTTTATGAACTTTGAAAAATTGGTTTAAAAATCGCTAATTGGCCATAACTCGAGAACGGCTAAAAAATCGAATCGAGAACCTAGGGTTTATTTTGAAGCATTCTGTCAGGTCTATCATTGATGCGTTGTAAAAATAAACCATCTTCATTGGTCCATATTTCAATTAATTCATCCCCTCCGGTTTATCAACCGTAACAGAAAAAGGTCCGTCAATTCTATTAATCTTTTGTGATTAATGAAAAGCTATATTTAGTAACGAAGGATAAAGGGTTTTTGTTCAACATAGTTCCGCTAGGTATTGTAAATCTAGACTAAGTGGCGACTGTACTTGACGGTCGCTGCGTTTGAAAGGATAATAGATTCTTTTGTGATTAATGAAAAGCTATATTTAGTAACGAAGGATAAAGGGTTTTTGTTCAACATAGTTCCGCTAGGTATTGTAAATCTAGACTAAGTGGCGACTGTACTTGACGGTCGCTGCGTTTGAAAGGATAATAGATTCTTTTGTGATTAATAAAAAGTTATATTTTAGTAACGAAGGATAAAGGGTTTTTGTTCAACATAGTGCCGCTAGGTATTGTGAATCTAGACTGAGCGGCGACTGTACTTAATGCCTTTTTCTTTCATTGACACCCGCGTGGGGCTGATGAAATAGCTCCTGGTGGTTGTGAAATACCGCGACTAAAAATAGATCATGCGCAGTCTACAAGAACGTTACGCTATGACAGTCATTTCCTTACTAAATGTAGGTAAGTAAACGAGTTATATTTGTATCAATATTATTTTGAACCTATTAAAAAAACTATTTTTTATAAATTAAAATGTTAAGTACGTATCTATTTACAAACATTTCTTTTATCTGTCATGATGGTAATTATCTCTCCGTCTAGGGCCGAGGACCTGACCCTCAATGTCCGCGATTCAAGCCCTAAATCGTGTATACGAGTCAGCTCCGTATACTTCCGGGAGATTGAAAATAGAACGATAATGTCATTCTAAAAATAGAACGATAATGTCATTCTTAAAATAGAACGATGATGTCATTCTAAAAATAGAACGATAATGTCATTCTTAAAATAGAACGATGATGTCATTCTAAAAATAGAATCCAATATGGCGTCGCGCATGCGCAGTCGTGCCCCCAAACCGGCCCCTATACTACTAATATAGAAATAGGCTCCGTCCGTCTGTCTGTCCGTCCGTCTGTCCGTCCGTCACACTTTCGTGTCCGGTCCATAACTTTGCTTTTAAAAAAAGGGGAATTTGAAAAAAATTTTGGCAAAAATGTTTATTTTTTAATTTAAGAGATGTGACATGCCAAAAACCCAAAACCCCCACCTCCGGGGTTTCAAGGCCCACATTTTCTTTTCCAAAGGTAAAAATTCCTAATTTGAGGGTATATTTCGTTCGTCCAAAAACTTTTTTTTTTAATTTAAAAGGATTTTTAAATATTTTCCCCAAATTTTTTCACAAAAAATCAGACGATTTTAAATCCCGCAACAACCAACCCTCCCTTAAAGGGTAAAGGGTCTTTCCTTTTCTTTCCCAAGGTCAACATTGCCCTATTTGAGGGTATAGCCCGTGCCCACCCAAATAACTTTTTATCTCCAAAGGGATTTTTGTAAATATTTTTCCCAAAAAAATTTTTAAACCATAATCAATATTTTTCATCCCAAAAAACCCGGGTCATTACCCCCAAAGGGGTAAAGGGTCACACTTGGGGGTAAAATTTTTAAAATTTAGTCTTTACGGGGTTATTTTTTTGGTCATTTAATTTTTCATTGATAAAAAATTTTTTTGGGAAAAATTTCCCCACAAATTTTCCACTATAATAAGAGGATTTTCGCCAACACCGGGCATCCCTACCTCCAAGGTTCAAGGTCCACTTAGAGGTTTAAAAAATTTAACATAGTTTTGTTAAAAGGGTATATTTTTTGTTTAAATCAAGAATTTTTCCCTTTAGTTAAGGGTTTTAAATAATTTGGGGCAAAAATTTATCAACAAAATAAGACGTTATTTCAACAACCCCCTTTGCTCCCCTCCCTCCAAAGGTTTTAATTCCCACATTTAAAGAGGTTTAAAGCTTAACATGATAATTTTTAAATTCCTTTTTTTCATTTTTTTTTTTTAAAAAAATTTATTTTTAAAACATTTGGGCAGATCTAGCATTGATAAAATTTTTGGACTGAATGCCCTTGAAACCCTTTACCTAAAACCCTTTTAAATAGAAAAATTTTATTTTATAAAAAAACCCCCGGGGGGGGGAAACTTTGGGTAACTTTTTAAAAATTCTTTTATTTTTGGGGTCCCCCTGCGCTCCTTCATGGTTCTTGTTGCTGGGTCATAGGGGGGTTCTTAAATTAAACCGCCTTTCCTTTTTTGACTTTTTTTCATTTTTTTAAAAAAAATTGGGGATAAAAAACGGACGCCGAGACAAAATCATAAAGGGGGTTAAATCGCCTCGGGTACTAAAAAAAGGGGTATGTTACACCTGTAAAGGGCCAATTTTTTTAAAAAAAACTTTTTATCCAAACGGCATATACCCAAATTAAAAATTTATTTTGTTTTTCAGCCCAATTTTTAGACAACTAAAATGATACATATTTTTATAGTCAACTTCTAATGTCAAATATCTAGGTGCAATACTTGATCAGTCTCTCTCCTGTGAAGCAATGGCAAAAAGGCCAATGCAAGGTTAAAAATTCTGTATAGAAAACGTAATTATCTCACATTTCACTCTAAAAACTTCTAGCATATAACAACCACTTTCACTTGACCTGGTCCTGTAAGTATGAACAGAATCTAATGGAATAAAGTTTTCTCCCATATATTCAGTCGCAAGTCCATGTTTTATTTTAAAAAACATTACAAAGGACAATTTGATCAACTCTTTTCTGGACAGGTAGCCAATTAAAAATTTTAAAGTGTTCATTATCAATATGTGACCTATAACCAAGATTTAGAACAAATCTTATTAATTTATTTTGTGTGACTTGGAGTTTATCCTTCAAGTATTTAGTAACCCCGGGAAACCAGAAACAACATGCATAATCAAAATGACATTGGATGAGGGCCATAACTAGAATAGATAAATACAGAATCCCTAAAGAAAGCCCAACACGGCAAAATTGAAAATGTTGCAGGCTCGGTTTGATTGAGCCTGTTCATGGACGGTACTGGAAAGTGCAAGTTACCGTCCACGCCCCCTAGCACCGGCTTAAGCAGAATTCAACATTTAACATGAACTGGTAAAATTTAGAATTTTGAAACATCCGCAGATGTTTAAAAACATGTACTTAATGGGTAAGTATCCCTTTTAAGGGTGTCTATCCTCTAGTCTTAATATTTATTATTTTTATTTATTTATTTTAATTTGAACATTTTATGTATACTATTGTCTTTCTTCAATTTAAAACTGTGATAAGTCATTTTCATGCCTCTCTTTGTCAAAACCATCAGTATCTAAGGACCACAATGGAAATAAGAGATTAAGTTCTCTTTCTTGTGTTATCCTTGGTATGATGTTTTTGATATGGTGCACTTCTTATACATTGTTTTTGTTTTTATCATGAATTGGATATTTTTTTACCATGTTTTTACTGATTACTGAAATAAATCTATCTATCTATCTATAGATAAGCTATAAAATGAAATATCGGTGGTAAAATCACTTGGTATTAGGTCATTTATATTCTCAAATAGTGTTCATATCAAATAGCATTTCTACACTGATTGAACTAGAGTTGAACTGAACTTTTATTTAATATGAAATGGGAATTCAATAGTTCACGCCTTTAGCATCAGGACAAAAACAGCATAGCCGGAGCACATTTTCAAACATTTTAGTTACTGGGAAAATGAAAATCAAAAGAGTCTGCATTTTCATTATCTTAATAGCAATAAAAGTACATTATTTAAACATACATTTGGAAACCCTACAGCTGTTCTTAGAATGAATGAACCTGGTCATGTAATATTTATTATAAGAAGTTGATATTTTAAAATACATATATTAGATTATAACAAAGCTCCATAAAAGTCTTGACAGGGTTTCATTGAGTCTGTAATCCTTAAAGTGGAGGAGGGGTGTAATCAAATAGTTATTACAATCGAACGATTTTTAAGTGTTTTCAAAGTAATGAAAGTTATTCGAGAAGGAACATTACAGAAGAGTAGGAGTGGATTTACAGGAGGAGGAGGGAAACATACGGAAATGGCGATACACATGGCAATAAGTACATCTTTGCAAAGGTTAAATATGGTGCTCACACATGACAAGAACAAATATTGACAAAATTAGGCCTATACAGTTGGAAATAACTCTGTTTGTGGTAATTGATTATAGAATACTTAAGTTTATGTTACATAAGTTGCTACATAGATATTATTAAAGTGTTTGGAGTAAGCACTCATAAAGAGTCGAATTGAAATAAATCTCATTACTTCTTAAACATCCTTTTGGAATTCAGTAAGATAAATATTTAGCTAACAGCTGATAATTTACGGCAACTATCCCGATTAGGCCTGTCTTAAATGAACCTCTAATTTTTTCTCAAAATGCAGTTTTTTGTGTTTCCGTTTACAAAACAGTAATTAACTCCCCAAGAGCAGTTTAATTGTTCAATTTAACGCCAACATCACCATTGAATTGGTTATAAACTTCTACCTTCACACATCAGAATCTTGAAAACATTGCCATGTATTCAATGCAAACCGAGCCTGAAACATTACCAATTATGTCGTTTTGGGGGTTCTTTTGGGATTCAGTTTTTCTCTAATGGTTCAACCAAACTAATCCTGCAGCAATTTCAATTATGCCGTTTCTTGCGTTCTTTACGCAGTCCTTTTTTCTATTGTGTCACTTACACTCCATCCACCAATGTGTGACATTGAATTACGTTTTCTATCGGCTATTCAATATTGATGGATAAGGAAAGATTTAAAAGTCATATACTTTAATAAGGTCTAACTTTTTGCACGCAAAACAAGGTTTCCATCATGATATTCTTCGATTCAGTTAATCAATTAAAGTTAAAGTAATGTACTTTAAGGAGAGTTCTTTAATGTAACACTATAAATGACTATGGGATTGCTAATTGCTGCCTCGTATGATACAGTTTTTATGTAATTTTGTTGTGATTTAAGCTTCCAAGGGGCACCCCTTTTTCAGATTTGTTTTATTTATAGTTTTACAAATTGTTTTACTTCAGCCTAACAATTAAACTCAAAGGGAAAAAATAAGACAAAATGGTTATAATTAACAGCTTTTTTCGAATGTGAAATGAAAAATGAAGTAAAATAAAATGCTAAAGCATTCATTTTTTGCAGCTATTTGTGATGATCCAAATTCCATTTAATATGTTTACTTAAAGTTCAAAACAAACATGTTTAATAAAATATTCATTAACTGACCCTGCAAGCCGAGGGAGAAAACTTTGAAACATTTGATTTAGATCCGGATGTTTTATATTTGTTAACTTATGACATATATAACATCAAATAAATTGCAAAGTAAAACAGTCATAGATTTCTAAAAACAAAAAATATTATCATACAATTATTGACTAGTGAGCCATTGAATATGATGTGATATTCACCGGCACATGATATTTTGACCGATGCGTTAGCCGATGAATATCACATCATATCCAATGGCTCACTGGTCAATAATTGTACCTTATATACGAGGGGTGTTCAAAAAGATTTGAGACTAATGTGCTTCCGTAGAAAATTACCATTCAATTTGCACGAAATTCACGTAATCTTATTGTTAGCCTTTCGATGACAATCGAGTAAAATTTCACTGAAATCAAGTCATGCGTTTAAAAGTTATTGTGTATTATTTGTCACTTACTCATATACACTGGTCATATGTTCATGTAAATATGAAACCTAGCGAAAAAATAGAGATTCGAGGATACATAAAAGTGCGGTGTAGTTTAGGAATTACTGCAGAGAAGATTCTGAATGAAGTGCATAGTCACTTTAGAATCAAAAGTGTATCGAAGAACACTGTGTACAGATGGTTCAAAGCATTCACCAATGGATTGGTTTATGTCAAAGACAGGAACCGTTCTGGCAGACCTCAGACAGCAATTTCTTCCAGAAACATTGCCGCTGTGAAAACTCTAATAGAAGATGATGCTCGGTACACGGTATGTGAGATAGCTTATTATCTGAACTTATCAATTAAGAAAAGTTTGTACCAGATGGGTACCCCATCTCCTGACCGAGGATCAGAAAAAGGAAAGAGTGCGTCTTGCGAATGAAACATTGAAAATATTCAAAAAGCTCACTTCAAGGAAAATAAATGAACTGATTACGGGAGACGAAACATGGATCTACTATTTTGAGCCCAAGAGACGCATAAACAACAAGCAATGGCTCCGCAAGGACCAGGCTTGACCACCATTGCTAAAAGGACTAAGAGCGCTTAAAAAGTGATGTATGCGGTTTTCTTTAATTCGCAAGGCCCTGTGGTACAAGTTGCAATTCCAGTAGGGAAAACTGTCACTGGAAAGTTCTTCCGGGATAAGATTTTGAAACGTGTCAAGGCGTTTAATGAAAATCGTCGCCCAAGAACTGGTTTAAGAGGTTTGTACCTCATTCACGATAACGCTTCATCTCATAAATGTGATATAGCACAAAGGTTCATCGAGGAAGAAACAATTATACAAGTGAAGCATCCCCCTTATTCTCCCGATCTTAGTCCGTGCGACTTTTTCCTCTTCCCTGAAGTCAAGAAACGGCTTTCTGGACGGCGTTACGCATCACGCATAGCGCTGGGAAGTGCGCTCTAACAGTGCATTTTGGGTATCCCCAAGGGGAACTACTCTGACGCTTTCCGGAGGTGGATAGATCGACTTCAGAAGTGTATTCGGGTTCATGGAAACTATTTTGAGGGATTAAAATAGAATGAAATGTGATATATAGTGTTGTTTTTATTTCATTGCTACAGTCTTAAAACTTTTTGAACAACCCTCGTACGTGTTCAAATTTTGCCTCGTTGAAGCGCGGGAAAAAAGACGCACGTATTAGGCGTGCAACGACTACGCGAATGCTGCGCATACAAAACTAATTCAAGTTTATACTCATCATTGCGGTTTAGCTTTTATTTATTATAGTACAATTATGATATTTCAATCGAGAAATAGGCTATAAAGAACAAAACGCAACAATCAATGTTTAATTAATACGCGTAATTAACAGTCTACGGTTTATAGTCATTGAATAAGAGTCTCAATCTATTTTTAGACTTGGAAATCCAATTCAGCCAGTGAATATTTTACAAAACGTTCTGTTGACTACAGTTTCGACCAATGAGATTGCAGCTATATTTAGATCCTTTAATAAATCAAGATATCCCTAAAATGGACTATGATGAACAACTATAAAAGTACATGTTTCTTTTCACTGCAGCTCTGCATGTTGTCTTACTTAAGGTCACGTCCAATTAACAATGTAGCGTTTTGGTTTTTAGTTTTTAATATGACGATGAAAACCAACCGAAAATTTAACTGTAAGGTAAACTTTTATAAAACAATTTACTAAAGGTTTTAGATATAGAAAACAACTAAATATTTACATTGCAAAGACGAATTAACAAATTATACTTTTTCCTTAATCAAGTGAAAGTATTGTCAAAGATTGTGAAATACTGAACTTTATAAACTGCTATAAAAGTCAGATTAATTAGTTAACGTGCTTTCGGTCATTTAATTTATGTTGTCAGATGAACTATAAGGCAAACTTAAAATACTTTAGAATGAATGGAATTGTTTTGATAGTAAAGAAAACGAAACTTTAACTTAAATTGTAATTCGTTTGTGATTATCGAACTTATTTCCAGTAAGAACAGACATTAGATGTGATATGTCACTTGTGCACACAGAAGAAAACACAGAAGAAAACAACTGCGTTCAATGTATAGAATTACATTTGGTTCACAGACCTGATCGATGTTGATTATTGTCCAAACCATAATCAAAAGTATGGTGATTATCCCGTTTTTGTGTCGCCTTGAAAAGGTGACATATAGGGGTTACTTTTGTCGGCGGTGTCGGCGGCGTCTGTGTCGTTGTCGGCGTCCCCTAAAGCTTGTCCGGAGCATAACTCAGTCACTATAAGTCTGAATGACTTCAAACTTGGTATGCATGCTTCTTTCAATAACCTGAAGTGCAGTGCACAAGGACCGGTACTCTGCAGTTCTTATTTTTTGAGTTATTGCCCTTTGTTAATTTTCATACTTTAATTTTGTCCGGGCCATTTCTCTTCAACTAAAAAAGCTATGGACTTGAAACTTCATAGGATGATAGATCTCATTATTAAGAAGTGCAGTGCACAAGAACCAGTACTCTGCACTTCCTAATTTTTGAGTTATTGCCCTTTGTTAATTTTCATACTTTATTTTTGTCCGGGCCATTTCTCCTAATGTATAAAAGCCATGGACTTGAAACTTCATAGGATGATAGGTCTCATTAAGAAGAAGTGCAGTGCACAAGAACTGGTACTCTGCATTTCTTATTTTTTGAGTTATTGCCCTTTGTTTATTTTCATACTTTAATTTTGTCCGGGCCATTTCTCCTTAAGTATAAAAGCTATGGACTTGAAACTTCATAGGATGATAGATCTCATTATTAAGAAGTGCAGTGCACAAGAATCGGTACTCTGCATTTCTTAATTTTTGAGTTATGGCCCTTTGTTAATTTTCATACTTAATTTTTGTCCAGGCCATTTCTCCGAAAGTATAAAAGTTATGGACTTGAAACTTCATAGGATGATAGATCTCATTATTAAGAAGTGCAGTGCACAAGAATCGGTACTCTGCATTTCTTAATTTTTGAGTTATGGCCCTTTGTTAATTTTCATACTTAATTTTTGTCCAGGCCATTTCTCTGAAAGTATAAAAGTTATGGACTTGAAACTTCATAGGATGATAGATCTCATTAAAAAGAAGTGCAGTGCATAAGAACTGATACTCTGCATTTCTTATTTTTGAGTTATTGCCCTTTGTTGATTTTCTTACTTTATTTTTGTCCTGGTCATTTCTCCTCAAGTATGAAAGCTATGGACTTGAAACATCATAGAATGATAGATCTAATTGATAAGAAGTGCAGTGTACAGAAACTGCTGCTCTGCACTTATTATTTTTTTAGTTATTGCCCTTTGTTATTTTTCATATTTCATTTTTGTCCTGGCCATTTCCCCTAAACTACATTGTTCACAAGGCGACACATCCGACTCGCGGAGTTCTAGTTATGGTTTATGACCTTTTATAATGGCATTTTAGGACGGAATAGAAAAAGCCGACATTTTGAAGAAAGATTTAACTGCATTTCAAAACAATTGACTTTAACTCAAAAACACATTCCATGTTTTCAATGCGTTATTTCTGTGATATTTTCTTATTTTTGACATTTAGTTTTTTTCCTCTTAACTTTAAAAGTTTTATTACTCCAAATGACTTGTTACCAATTGGATTGCTGTTTTCTTTTCATTAGAAGATTGACATTTACTACACCATATGATCATTAGCAAGTAATGGGTGAATTTTATTGCGCGTTGTCTCCATCAATGCACTCATTGAATGTGTCTTGTTTTCCAGACAGATCAACAGCTTGATGCCTACATTTTTAAGGGACAGTGATATACTATTATATTGAAAAAAACAACATATCTTGATCTCATTAACAGATTTTCGCTGATGTGACATAATAAGAAAAACTGTATTCTGTAATTAATGTTCATATTTTATTCACTTTAACATTCATTAAGGAGATTAAAGGCGAGTTGTCATGGATTTTGTTGTTTTAAAGTTCGTTCATGATAATTAGTGTTAGATTTGCATGATCCAGATGAAAATGATGTATATATGTAAAGAATTTTAGAAAAAAGAAAAAACACTTAGTTTTTTCTGCTATTAATATGAGGATATGTGCAAATATATTGGAAAAAGTATAAAATGTCTTGGATATTCATACACCTGTCCTTTCTTTTACTTATACAAACATATCTGTTTGATAAATTTCTAAACTTAAACTTTTATACTACTCTAATTATCTGTTTCAATATGCATAATTGGATTCAACACTTCTACAGACTGAATGTGAAAGCATAAGTGGCTTTTTTAATCGTCAAATTTTATGAACAAGCTACTAAAGAGAAATCACAGACACTGTAAATACAGTTGTGACAATAAATGCCTACAAGAGATTAAACATCCTATCCAATACTATTTTCAATGCATACAACAAAGGTAGTAATTAGGCAATGTTGGTACATTGGCCAGGATGCAGAAAATTGAGAAAAAAAACCACAAAAAAGCATATTTGAGACCCAGAGAACAAACATAGCACAACCACACAAACAAAATAAATAAAACTTTAGATCATCAATAGAACAAATCAGAACTCGACGAAAGCAGTCCTAATCTAAAAATATAAGTTCGGTAACATTTTAACAACTAGTTTAGCTAATCCATCTCCATTTGATACAAAAAAGTTCAACTCATGTCTCAAGTGATTAACTATTACTCGTGTCTCAAATGCTTAAGCAAAACAGACATACATTGTTCCAGTCCAATAAGTCTTTATGTTACCAATACAAAATACACCAAGAAACGTTCATAAGGTATAAATTATGTGAAAAAGCTACCCAACATAAAGTGAACACAGAAGATACAGAAACATGGCATGTTGAAAAAAATCTGGAAACAAAGTGATCCCTCGGAAGCATTAATCACAACAAAATTACATGAAAATTGCAGACACGATTTGATTGAGTCTGTACATGAGGGATAATGAAATAGTGCTATTATACTATATTAAAACTCATATACACATGGTCATTATTTAAATGAAACGATACAGAAACAAATAAAACAATGAAATAGTCTATAAATCTAAACAAACTATCGTGAAAGAAAACCAACATCACACCCCATAGTTCTTTTTCGATAGAAACTACACAATACAGAGCTGAGAAAAAAACAACATATAACAGAAAAGACAGAGAAGCACCATTGTGATTCATTGAGGAACTCATAACCAGCAAAATGGAGAATAACGTTGCGTCAAAATGAGTGTATCTGGCTACAATGAAAGGTTTTAAGAATTAATTACACATTCACTAGAGTCAACTTTAAGCGCCAACGGATATAGACGGCTGGCTAAGTCTTTGTACTGTAAGCAAGCGTAGGCCGCCGACATCAAACTGTAGATGAGTGAGATAGTTCTGATATTGCTGTGAAACGCCAAATAGATTGCTGACTTGTTGGTAAAATACACAAGCTTGAATCAGTTATTCGCTCTTTGTAGCACCATAATCTTTGAGTGACGGCATGGTGTAGTTAACGCGTCGAACTAGAAATCTTTTGGTCGCTAGTTCCGAGGGTTGAATCACTGTCAGAGGCCTTGAGGAGGAAACTTTTCAATCATTGTTTAATACAGGCTAGTTCCAAGAACTAATTTGAGAGTGTCTTTAAGCTTTCATTTTATGAAAGATTTGCGAGAGTTTTCTGTGTATTTTTGGACGGATTAGATTGACCAACATACATTTGTATAACAAATATTCCATTTTATATAAGATTTATATAAGAAGATACTCAGTTTTTTAACTTAATTTTTGAAAGATGTGGAATTCAAATGAAATACAATTACCGATAAGAAAACAATGTTGCTATTCAGAAAATATGATTTATATTTCAATTTCCCACGGTTGGTCAAATAGTTAAATTGGAAACAAAATGTGTAATTTTAAATTTTATGAGCTCGGTCTTTAACATGCAATATTGCCGTAATTACCTATTTAAATTTTAATGTGTTGGTTCAGAAAAGTGTATTGAAAATATTACAACAAATTTGTATGAATCTTATAATACAGTAAGGGCTATTGTTCAAAAAAATATTTAACTGAAGCGTGCGTCTTTAAATACTCAAAGAAAAACTGCTAACTATGACTATATCTATAAAAATGTCTTACGGCACCAACAAAGTAATTTTCAATATATCTTAAAGAAATATAAATATATGCTTAAGACGTTTGTTCAAAACAAAAACAAAACGGTTGACGCAAAACGTGACGAAGCTTTTATTTTACCCTCTTATGAAAAACATATGTATTCTGCTAAATTATAACTTTGCTAAAACTGGAACTTCAAATATTTTCTTTAAAAATAATACCTAATATATATCTTGAAAATAAATGGGATGGATGAGCGGACGAATTACAAAATGTCATGATAAATATTTTGTTAAATATGATTGAAAGCCAGTCAAACTTATCTTTGAATTCAAAATATTTGAGCTATTTTCGTCATAGAAATGCACGCTTACTGTCAGACATAACTTTAAAAGTATTAAAGAAAGTGATTGACCGGTTAGTTTAAACAATATTATATTTCAATAATTGATAATACACACAAAGGCAACACATTTAAATACATATAAGGATTGGGTAGAAGTCTTGATTTTGATAATATCTCCATGAGATAACATTATTGAAAACGTTCAAATAAAATAAAAATATTGCAATTCACTTGAAGTCAATTTCAATCATTGAATTTTAGTAAACCGACAGCTGGAGCGATGAACAATAAACATTAGAACATTCGGTATAAAAATATTGGCCATTAAGGAGGAGAAAAGATATGATTATTAAGGCAAAATCGTTTGGTGTTGATAAAGATCATGTAGTAAATCACAAAGTTTTAAGATGTAGTAGTATTGGTTTGTTTGGACCTGGATAGACTTGGATGTCCAGTAATGTTATATCATTATGAGTTATATATTCGAAAACGAATTAATTGATATGTAAATCACAGTATATAAAGATGGGACATTGTTTTTTGAACAAATTTGTAAGAAAAATAAGACAGTGGATAAGCTCAATGATTCTATTATAATCATGCTAGAATATGTTGCCTCTCCTACCATTAATACTTTTAATGTATCTGATATTTCTTCTGTGTGATAACTATATATTGTAACTGTGACTGATTTGTATGAATGATAAAAGTTAATGTTGCTGTATTAATTTTTCCACTAATCAGAAGGTTTAAAGTGTTTGAGTTTGCTGCTGGTCTGTTTGTCTTGAGTATAAGAGTTGGTTAGTTTCTAATTTGCCTGAATAGTTGCAAGTGTGTTTTCTGTACTTTGTCATATGCACGCTTGCATTTTCTGATTTGTTTTCGGTATTTGTTATGCATCCACGAAGGCTATGATGCGTATTGTTTGTTACATATGTAACTACAATGAGATTGATAATGTCGGTATGTTTATGTCTGTGTTATTATTTGTATTTAATACCATGGGACAAAAGAAAGACTTCTCTCCTCAGACCTATGTAATCGGATTTTTAAATATCAATGATATATACCTAATACATATTTAAAATGAATGTGATGAGCCTGTTATTTCTGTCTATAGACGTACATACTTACATCCATACTTCTTTTTAAAAGTATGAAAGGAAATAGACAGACCGTTTGACCGTTATAAAACATGCAATGCCTCGTGTCATAATAACGGCGTGACTATTATAGAAAAGTCACACACCCTTTTTTCCTTTTCTCTGACAAAATGATAAATATGCATGTACTCACCTATCTCCAAAGTCTGTGAAACTCTCAAGCTTATTATGTATAAATCATGCTGGACAATGTATAGATCCATATTGAATAATAACTTTTTTCTTTTTGTTGGTACTTGTAACACAAAACACATGCATCTTTTACCCATTGCAATGTAAACACGAGCGTATTAAAATGTAAACACGAGCGTCTGCCCTAATAACACACTTACACCTGGCTAGACAAACTGGGAGTGACCCGTATCAATCTTACATATGACGTAATTTTAACGGTAGATACTGACCAATCAGTAACTAGTAACACAGGTAAACTATGGAAGACTGATAAAGTCTTCTTTCCCTGTGGTCCGATTCCGCTCTGGACAAATTAAAAGAAATACTTTTCTTTTCCTTTTTTTCCCAGAATTTACTAAGTAGTATAATTCTACACTATATACTACCTATGAAACTGATTTTCATATATATAGATCTAGTCATTATTATTATTATTACTTTCTCCTGTACTGTTTATTTTACGCATTTTATTATGTAATAGATAGCTAACTATATTATATAATGGTTCCCGTATATAATCTCATGATTTAAGTTGTCCTCTGAGATATTGCATGCTGTTCATCATTGTGACTTTGTATGTTTTATTTATATAATGTTTTTGCTCCTGTATTTGTATATATGCAAACTGAACTGATATCAATAAACGAAACGAAACGAAGGTAGTCATGAAATCATTACCTTAAGCTCTTTTATAATCATCGCAAACTATCATACTAATAATTTACTGTTGAGTACTGAGTGAGCGTTGAAGACGAAAAATGCAAAGGATATTTTAGAATATTTTTTCAAATGTATGGTAATTATTACATTAAAACGAAAGTAATTTTTTCCATTCAAGAACAAAATTGTATTTAATGAATATAATTATGAAGTATTTTTAAATGTGGAGTTTTAGGCGCCATTGATGATAGTTTAAAAACAACTATATTTACATTTAGTGTGGCAAATAAGAGACGTTTTAAGGGTGAGTAACACGGAAATAAATTGAAACCTGTTTAATTCTAGAACTTAGAACTCAAAATAGCTAATATAATAATAATAATAATCTACAAGTATAGTAATTTCAAATTATCTTGAAAAGGAAGGTATTTTTATGCATAATTTAAAATAAGCTATACGTTCATATTTACAGACTTTTATGACCGAGCCTGCAACATTTTTAATTTTGTTGTTTTGAGCGTTCTTTAGGCAACCACAATTAAAGGCCAGCGGCAAGGAACAGGACAAGACATCGAACAAAAACAAAACTTAATAAATGTTTATGGATTGAATTAGAAAGTATAAGTATGAAATATGACCATGTTTGTGGAAATGTTTATATTTTTATTACTAAATTTAACTGTTTGTTCGAATCAGTGATGACTTGCGTAAAATGGTGATTTTACTTTAAAAGGAAATGCAAAACTTCTGCAATATATTAAAATAAAATGAGGAAACCCCTTTATAGGTTAAATAGTTTGAAATAATTAAAACAAATTGTATCCCAAGTAAATTTCCTTACACATTTTCATGACACTTGACTTTGTTAAAGGAACGTTATTGTAAAGAATTTTGAAAATAATTTAATGTCTTTTAAGATAATTCTCAAACCTTAAATCAACTTACAATGACAGCAATTTAGTTTTTAATTGAGATTTTGTCGTGAAAAGTGTGTGAGTACGATGATTGTATTCCATGAAAGAAATATTGTCTGCTATTAATATTCTCAAAAGCAATTTTCTTTGTTTTTATATGACGTGTGCTATCGAGCTGGGTTTTTTATCATAGAGAATTCAGATTTTTTTTCTACTTTCTAATGTTTAAGTCGGAATGAAATAATACAATTTTATGTTCTAATATCATCTTCCTACTTTTGCTTTCTAGTTACTAACTTTCTACTTTTATAAAGCATTGAACGTTTACAGATACTTTTGTTACAACATGCTCTCTTTTGATCCCCTATCAGCTTTTCAGCACGCACACTTTTACACCCAGGCAGGAGGCCGAGTTAATTAAGACAATGTTAAATGTTATATCTACCATGAAAACCAATAAAGTTGCATTATTATCAAGGACGTTAGCTTCCGTAGTCCTGAAATAAAATATAGGATCTATCAATTTCAAACAAAAAGTTTACGAACAAAATATAATGCAAGTGATAAGATAAAGTCCGATGTAGTGACGTATTTTTTTTAGTATTTTGTACCTTAAATTGGACACATAAATTTTGCTTAAATATTACTTTATTGCACTCGTTTCTGGGGAATTCAAAATAAGGAACGATCTTGTTGAAATTCTAAAAAGAACCATTAGTTTGAAAGACACCATAATTAACTCTCTTTTTTAATCTTAAGGAGAAAGGTGGCGTCTAATACTTTAGATTTAAAATATAAAAAAATAAACGTAGATCATTTCATGCAAATGGAGAAAAGTTGACAATCCTTCGGATCTCCATTACTTAAATCAGGCATATTTAGTTCCTAAGTCGTAATGAATAACATGATTAGCTTTTTACAGTATCTAGGACATATCTATTTTAAATAAAAGTTGACAAATACTGAATAATGAAAAAAATAGTTTATATATGTATATTTCATGTGACGTTTATACGTGTACATTAAAGAAGTTGTGATTCTTAAAGTTATAGTTACATCAAAAGATTTAAAGTTTGACACTAACTATATCGAAATATTATATTTCTTTTAAGATTAATCTGTCAAACAAAATAAGTACGTTCAGTTTATCATAATTGAAGATTTATAGAAATGTTACTTAATTCTCTATGCGGTTTTAATAAAACAAGTTTACTTTAAAAGTGAAACAAACATGTTTAAGGAACAATAAGGGTATGGTATGCAATACACGCCTGAAAAGAATAAAACTAATTTATAACATTTAGGTTATGACAGTTACAAATGATATATCAGACGTTTTTGTCACACATAAGAGTTTCTTGAAGCTGATAACGATAAGTGTAAGAAAATATGCAAAATCTGAAAATCAAATGTTTTAACTTTTAAATGAAAACGACGCAATACGACCATATGTTAATTTGTGTTGAAAAGTCAGTCACCAGGTTTACGAACGTTTCAATCAAAAGTCATTGTGCAAAGCCACAATAATATTATCATTAAATTAAATGTACTTTGTATATCGTCTAGCAAATCTGATTATATAAAGTGATAATTTAACCTGGACTGTATAATTTGCCGTGTCGCAGAACTTTATTACTAATAGTATAATATGCAAAGCATTTATTAATACATCATAGATATGCGTGTAACAACTTATTCCTGAGAAATTTTAAGACAACAGCGATTGATATAAATTATAAGATACAATATAGTTGTATGCCATCCGTTATGATAATTTTGACGAATTTCATTGCATATTTCAATTTGAGGCCACACGCTGCTTAAATGTAACGACACTAACTAGTCTTATGAAGGTTCTGTACTAACCGTTGTATGAATGTATGAACACATATGAAAAGTTTTCTAATGTCAAAATGTTATCATTTCATATCAAATGTTGAATTTTGCTTAAGCGCTGATATCGGAGCGTGGACGGTAGCTTGCACTTTCTAGTACTGTCCATGAACACGTTCAATTAAACCTTTTTTCTCTATTTTACAATAGCTAACATGATAAAAGGGAATGAATGTGATTGCAATCTACGACGATAAGGTTGAAGCACGTCATATGTAACCTTGAAGTAATTTCACATATTGTTTCGCGCGGTTTTCTATTTTAGTTCTCTGTAAATGACATCTGAACATGTTTAACAACAGTGTAATATAGAGAGGTATGTCATTAGCATTTAATTCGTGACGTTGTCTTACACCTATATATTTTAAACATATTTCTGCACACATATATTTTAAGCACTATTAATGTAAATGGAACCAACATAGGTCAATACTTTACTTCTGTTAAATTGTATGTGGTATCGGTTAATATTTTCATTTTTTACTTATTATTCAAAAAGTCCTGACATGACATTTTATCTCGTCGTACAGTGCCATCAAGTTCACATGGCGACCAGAATAGATTCGTGTCTGTTTAATCTGTTTTCGGTTTGATTTCTTTCCTTTTTCTAATCTTATTATCATATATGTTGTTGTGTCTATATTCTATAACTCAATTAATAAATAATCTGAAATCTTGTTATTTATGCTTCTTATTAAAGGTCAGTGTCAAGTAAGTCGCGGCAATACATTATTCAATTATAAGTCAACCAATTAAAATGAATGGAAGCTTACGTGAGAAGACGTTTAAACGTTTCAGGAAACAATTTTTATGATTTTATCTTACTTCATTTGCGCTGTGGATTAGTTGCTTTCATGCTTTGATGCAATTTTTATGTATTAGGTAAGTTAACACAAATATGTTTAAAATGCAGAACTGGAAATGTTGGATTATTGTATAAAACATATCATTTTATAAGCGTATATCTGATGATTTTGATAAATTTGAGTGCATTTAATAATGAGAGAACATTCAAAAAATAATTTAATAACAGAATTCAAACTTTTTTGTAAAATAAGATATATTTCTAACAACTTCATAATTCTTCTTAAGTTCAACTACCTTTCCTTTTTAATAGTGCAATTTACCAAGACATGTCATGTCTTCGAGACATTCTATGTTCTGAGAAAATGATATTTCTGTATAAAGTACAAAAATATTAGAGTTGTTAGAATGTAAATAACAAAACGTATATTAGAGAAGTGTATTTAATCGACGGTGCGTTGTGAAATTAGAACATTTGGCCACTTCCATACTTAAATGAGCATCCTCAGTAAGATAATAGGTCACTAGCTTGCATTATATATACATTCTTCTGCTATCTTTGTACTCGCAAATATAGTTTGGCTATATCTTCAATTAAATGTTATGTTCATGATATCAATATATCAAAAAATAATTCACTTCATTTTACGAGGGGCATTTTTTAATAAGTGGCAACGGCAGTGTGTTTTTATAAGTCATACCTGTGGAAAATGATTAGTAGAAAATTGTACGATTTGGAAGGGCATTTTTCTCCATAAATTTAATCTAGTTCCGTTTTTATTAAGTCTGACGCGCATTAACCCAATAACCCACGAATTTTGCAGTGAAACTCTTTGCTATGTACAAAACTACATGTATTTAAATTAATTGCTAAAATTTTATTGCACTTGCAAATCGTGCGAAAATAGACTGATGGTTAGAAATATCAATAATCTTTCCAACGGTTTATTATACATGTACTTTCGCGTGCAAATCATGGTGAAATTGAATTGTTGCCACTAATTACAATATGCCTCTCGTATTCCATTAATATTCGAAAAGCATGTAATAACGGCAGGAATTTAGGAACAATTAAAAAGAAACATAATACATTGTATTAAATTCGATGATAGTATTAAAATTGATTTTGTAGTGAGAGTTTCCTTTTCTTGATAAGATTAAAATGCCGATGAAATCAAACACTTATATTTATGATAAAGTCGTGTTTTATAGATAGTGTTTCAATGTAATTAATACAATGTATGGAGAAAATTAACGAAGTGTTTGTTTCAACTGTGTCACATCGTGTCAATATCAAAATTACTATGAACGCATTGTTTGACTTTGATGATCTATATTTCCTTATAGGAGCTGATCTTAATGTTTTTATTACAGATATAAAATAATCGTAAATGATAAAATAATGTCAGGTCATATATAAATGCAGTTATTTTAAAGTAATTGATATTAAAAGAGGAAATGACACTCTCAAAGTTTTTCATTATAATAAAAGATCATTTATAATATATTTCGTCATTGCAATAAAATATCTCGTGTGATTTATTTTATCATTGTAATAACAAATCACTCATCATATATTTAGTAATTGTTTGATATATTTCTATAATGTAATCATATATAGCTTGTGATACATATATATTGTCATTATTTTGAGGGGAGTAGTAAATAGCCTTTCCACATATAAAATGACAGGATCAGGGATACTCCTTGCCCCCAGCCCTTTCATTATTGTTTCGACGTGATGGGGTGTAGGAAGTGACCCTGACACCCCGGGAGCATCCGTTGTTGCCGTAGAGGTGCTCTGATTGATTTCATTGAGTGGAAACTATAGCTCATGCTGCGGTATGCCATGTCATTTGTGTCTGGATTTCTCTGTGTGTGTTGTAGCTGCTGATCAGCTCTTCTCAAATTTGATTTCGGGTTTTAAACGGAATCTAATGTCTTACACTTATTTTCTTATATATGACTTTGAAAATTTAGGTTCAGTATATTTAGTTGGAGATTGGAATAGTCGCGTTGGCAATAAACATGATTTTATAACATGTGATATTTTTGATAGAAATATGGATGATATTGATTATGTTCCCGATATACCATTAAGACGGGCCTCAATGGATAAATCCTGTAACAGTTTTGGGGTCAAGGTTCTTGATCTTTGTAAAGCAAACAATTTGCGCATTGTTAACGGTCGTCTATTTAATGATATGTCTGGTATGTACACTTTCGCAAATACAAACGGGGCGTCCGTTATCGATTATTTATTAACAAAAGAATGTTATTTTAAATATATTATGTAACTTTACTATTGATTCATTCAATGA